>NC_143012.1:49375501-49527689 GCF_055824585.1 Amblyomma mixtum
TCAAACAAGCTCCCTTAAAAATAGGCCACGTGGCACTACTGCCATTATTGACTGCAAGCGATTCATAAAAAACGGAGAATGGAAGTAGTGCCTAGTAGCTTGGAAATTATTGCCCTTGGGCAATGGACATGAAGAGACAGGGTCTTCCTCACGTTAGAATCTATGACACGGACAAAGTTCAATGCTTAAGCAATAGCAGTGTTCACGTTCCGGTGCATGATGATAAAAAGGAGTGTCTCACCTCTCAATATTTTCAACAATTCGTCGTTCAGGATGTTAAAACTGCTGTACGATGATTTTTTCTGTGGTATCCGCGTCCTTCGCAGCCATCCGCCACAGGCGTAGGAGTAAAAGTCCTCGCAAGGGTCCACATAGGGGTCAATATATTCTCTTATGAGCCTTGCTGGAAGAGAAGTCAGAATCAGAATCAGGTTTTATTTCCCACTAATGAATCACTGGGCGGATTCCTAGACTGAAAGCCAGATATGTGGCTTCACTAAGTCAGCAGAGTGACTTCACTTTCTCGCCAAAAGATCTACTTTAGAATCGAGCAGCAGCCTATTGGTGACCTCCTTTCCAAACTACGTACGGCGGCATGAAGCATTTCCAGGTGGCTAGTGATATTTTTTGTGGGCTTTTGTTCGGAATACCAAGCGCGGTGTTTATTATTTTTTCCTCCTCTTTGGGCAGTAGTTCTGCAGCGCCTCAGTGAATTTAATTGTCATTCCGACATTAACGCCTTCGTTATCATTCTGAGGAGCTTTGGTTTGTAAATTGAAATTTAATGACGCATAAATGTATGCCATTTTTGTTTATCTTCCAGGTGAATTAAGAGTGTATCCAGCTGTACCTTATTTTTTAAACGACTGTAGCATAAACAGCAATCCGAAACAGCGTTGGTGTTTTGTTACCAGTTGCTGGTTCTTACCGGTACTCACCTAAGGGGAAGAAACCTGGGGAACAAAGTAGTGGGTTTAGCTTATGTTAAGGACAACACAAAAAATTTACAGGCGCAACATTTCGAGTTCGGAAGCGGGCGGAGTGGGTAAGGGAACAGATGCGGATTAATGACATCCTAGTCGAAATCAGGAGGAAGAAATGGGTTTCGGCAGGGCATGTGATGATAAGGCAAGAGAATCGCTGGACCTTAAGGGTAACGGAGTGGATTCCAAGGGGAAGGCAAGCGTAGCAGAAGGTGGCAAAAAGTTAGGTGGGTGGATAAGATTAAGAAGTTAGCGGAAATATGGGGGCCTGCAAATGGGAAAAGATAAGGTTAATTGGAAAGACATGAAGAGGCCTTTGCCCTGCGGTGGGTGTAGTCAGGCTGATGATGATGGCGATGATTCTACAAGATTAAACCAGAAGCGTACAACTTCTTCGAATTGAATGTCGTGTGGAGCGGTAGGATCAGCGCCCTGTGCGAAATTATCTTCAAACAAATTGTGCGGGGTCACATAATTTACGATTTCAACATGTGATATTGTGACGAAGACGAAGCTGGCAGTGGCGCGGGACGGAGCGCTCGCGCTAGGCCAGCGGACATTAAAATCATCTCATAGCCATCGTTCACCCCGCCTCATTCTTCGGCTGGCCGCCACGTTACATTTGGTGTGGGGTGCTGGGGTCCCTTCATCGCCATCCTGGTCACGGAGCTTCGGCGTCCTGGGCCTGCCGTGGACGTCGGCCGTGAGTACCTGGTCAGCGCCGCACGGCCGTGCCCCAGCCCGCCCGACCTGAACCGACCTCGACGCTCACCCCAGCCCCGTCCCCCGCCCGGACCACACTACACGACGACCCAAGACCCGACGGACCAAAACCCGACGGACCCAAGACCCCACCGACCCAAGACCCCACTGACCCAAACGTGAAGACACCGTCCCCCTGCCTCTGCCGTTCGGTGCGTCCAGAGACCTCGGCCGTCAGCTCCTGGCACTCTACGGCCCGGATGCTTCGTGGACGGGGACTCATTCTCTCATCTTTCTCATCGTGGCGGCCAGCACTGCACCATCTTCTACATATTGTTCGATCCTTCACTCAAGACCATCGCCATTTCGCCGTCTGTTCGTCACCGATCGGGACGATCGCTCGGAGGCCCCGGGTAGTGTGACGAAGACGAAGCTGGCAGTGGCGCGGGACGGAGCGCTCGCGCTAGGCCAGCGGCCATTAAAATCATCTCATAGCCATCGTTCACCACGCCTCATTCTTCGGCTGGCCGCCACGTTACAATATTTCTGTTTGGCTATCAAGACTGCTTCTTGCCGCGAACTGTTTACTCCCGTCCATAACGCCTCCTCTTACTAAATCACAACAATGAGCAAGTAAGCGTACACTGCGCGAAGTGCGTTTAAATGAGTCAGCTTAAAACCGACAGGAGCCAGCCAGGAATGTTAAGAAATTTGCGGTGACAGTCTAGGGCTGCATAAAATTCCTTTTCTAATCACGTTATAGAAACGAAGTGCTTCTCAAACTTTTTCACATATCGCGTACACACACCAGTTTACACAGCTTGCATGCACAAGAGAAATGTGAGCGTAACCGTGCAGCTTGTTAGGATTTTGTGCCTTGTTCAAGAAAGTGCTGACTGGGAAAATATGAACAGGCACTCAGTTCTCGACTAGCACGTGTCCAGAAAACTGCCTGTATAAGAGGAATTTCCAGTCGCGAACTATTTCATAGAATGTAGATTCCTCGAAGCAAGATTCACTACTATTGTCCGCCTGAATTCGGCTTAATAGAAACAATGAAAAGTTTGGTTTGGTTTATGGGGTTTTAACGTCCCAAAGCGACTAAGGCTATGAGAGACGCCGTAGTGGAGGGCTCCGGAAATTTCGACCACCTGGGGTTCTTTAACGTGCACTGACATCGCACAGTACACGGGCCTCTAGAATTTCTCCTCCAAAGAAATTCAACCGTCGCGGCCGGGATCGAACCCGCGTCTTTCGGGTCAGCAGCCGAGAACCATAAGCACTGAGCCACCGCGGCGGCAGAAACAAAGAAAAACTGCAAGGTTTCACATTGGTGGTAGGAGGCCGAGTTGGCTGTTGCCTATCGTTTAAACATTTCAGAACAATAGACCGCTTTCTTGGAGTGTCATGGCTTGGACATCTCGGATTACGTTGGTTTTTCCTGGGGTTTGGTGGCTTTCTTGGAGGTATTGCTAGCGATGAGCTTTTATAGCTTTTAAGGACAAAAAATACCTTTATAAGTACCTGAAAATTCTCAGCTGCTTCTAGAGTGACAATGCTCTCTTTTTTTGGACATTTGGTATAAGTTAAGGGTAAGCAACACTAACGCTAAGGAAGTAAATTAAGGCGAAACCCGGAAGGTGCCCATGTGCCGTCCGATGTGACCCCGCCTTCAAGAACCACAGGCAGACTAAATTAATCCCGAGTTCTCCACTACGGTGTCCTTCGTAGGTCTCATCCCTTCCGAACGCAAATACCACAATTTTAATGTCTTCACTTTCCCGCTGTTTGTTTGTGTACATTTCAGGTGAGTGAAATATTCTCCTAGCTAAAATATTCCTTTTGTCAGTATAATCATCCCGGTGATCTTCCGATAGGACGACATTAGTCTCGATTACTAAAAGAAGGACCTGATCTAAACAAATGCGCATTATTATCCCTGCACGTCTCAAAGGTATTCCTTTCATCGTGTTGAACGCGAAAATTTCGCTCCCCTGTTTAAAAATTGAATTTTTTGCACGCCTTGGCATTAAGCATTAAAACATGTACCAACCAACCCGTATTTGCCCTCTTCTGGCATTAAGCAAATTTACGGAATAAACTGGTGTAAGAGCCACATTTTTTAAAAGTCAATAATAATTTTTAGGTGCGGCCGATACAAGAAATAAAAATAAAGCATATCACCCTCTTATGTTCTCATTTATGTAGTCCAAACCAGGAGGTGTTGCCCATGCCCGAGTGTGGACCCTACACGAGATTCTACTGCATAGGCTATATTACATTCGTAGTGATTCGGAAAATGAGCTCTTTCAGCTTTTCCCTTGTGCTCCGCGGATTGTACTTTTCGGATTGGGGATTTAGCTATTAAAACTAGCGCGGCTATGGGGGGGTTGCCCAACATTCAAAGACAGATGAATTTCAGGGTCACGCCGTCTTTAATTGGTGCATTATACCCGGTGAACGCGTACTTTAGGACCTTGAAACCTTTCGCATGCGGTTTGAAGCCACCACGTCCGCAGCTCGTGGATCGGATGCGCCTTGCGTTAGGTCATGTCCCATTTCTCCGAGTGTGAACGCTTAGGCTGACGGGATGTCCCTTGCCCTCCTTCCGCTTTCTGTCGCATGCGAGCCCTTTAAGCGCCACGTCCTTCACGCTAGTTTCTTAATGGCGCTGTTTCTGAATGTGATTGGCGCAAGCTACACCCGCACAAGACAACTACGGGGCTGGTAACCGAACGTCAGCGCTCCCCGCAAATGAGCTTTATCAAGCAGAGGTCAACTCCCTACTGGAAAGAAAGAAGTCTTGCGGAAAATAATGCAGTTTCGCTGTTCTCATTTGCTTTCAGGGCAACATTTCCACCTGTACGCTCCTGTACTTATGATTGCGGAGAACTGCACTGACACGCGTCGCCGTGCTGAGACGACTCTAGACATAAAAGCAAAGGCTAATAGGCGCTAGTTTTAAAAGTACCTCGGTTAGAAGGAATTGTTTCCAAAAGACGAGAGGGTGTGGCTTTCCGTCTAGTGTTTGGAACGATGATTTCTGCTCCCTACTTCGCTTGCCAGCCACATCTACATAAAGTGCAAATATATCCTTGAGCGACTGCAGATCGTCGCAAGTATGCAGTCATTTTCAGTTCGCTTTGCATAACACAAATAGTCAAGACTCACTGCACGTCTACGGGCCAACCCTTTTCTATTCGAAGCTCTCTTTACTTCACCACATATGTTCAGAGAAACGCCATACTGAACGTAAATGGCCGTCTCCAACTGCGGGGGGGAAATCTGACTGTGCAGCCTGCTCGTGGCCCCCCCCGCCACCGAATACGGGCCGGTGTAGTTTCGGCTACTAGGCTTTGTTTCGGTGCAATGCCAGCAGTGGGGATGGGATGGCCGGGACCCATCCTCTGGGGATGCAAACCCCCAATGGGAGTGGCAGCGACTCCCAGACGACTGTGAGGGCCAGTCGTGCACGTGAGGTCCGATGCCTGAGCGGAGGCAGGCCTGGGTTTATACTCAGGTTGGACCCACGAAATCCGGCCCGGAAGGCATGTCAAAACGCCAAAAGGTTTTCAAATACATGCTACCTTCCTTCCTCTGCGCGCGGGGGCGTGCAAGTCTGGCTACCGACGCGTCGGTTTCTGGTTACGGAGAAACCAGGTCCGCGCGGGGGTTCATAGTGGCCAGGCTCTGAGGACCGCCGCCTCGGGGAAGCGGCCTTACGGCCGGCCGCAGGCTTAACCGCCTGCGGGATGCCGGGGGATGAGGGCTTAGTACTGCCTCGTAAGAGTCTGGCGAAAACCGAAGATGTGTGGAGTACCGGTGGAGTAGGCCCGGGTCATCTCATCCTAAGCCACGTTCTTGGTTAGTGGCCCGGTCGCCCAGCCTTGAACACTCACTCCTCAGTAGGAGAAGAGTAAGCTAGGAGAGGAAATAAGTGCATGGATGGTTGGAGGAAGCACAGATGGTCCCCCCGGAGTCTGACCGGTTCTGAGGCCGCGAGGCCGTTGACGAACTGGGCGTCCACTGGCCGGGATATCACACATACTTCCGGTGTCCGAAAAACCGCGAAAAACCTTCGACGGCTAGTAGCCGGCAGGTGGGAAAAGCCTTCTAGTGAGCGATGAGGAGCCCCAGGTAGCTACTGACCCCGTGTTAGGTTTTCCTGTCTCCGACGGTCGGAGCCCGTTGCGTATGGTGGGTGGTCGGGCATCCCGTGAGTGGGGCCGCACCATTGGGCAATCTCGATGCTCTCCCTGCCCTGGCCAGGCGGGCCAGAAATGGAGTCGAGATAATTGAAGGATCAGAGCAAAAATCTCGCTGTCCCCATTCCCTTCCCACGTCCCATTTCCCTTTCCGCTACTTCCCAGGGGAGGTCAGGGGAGCCTCCCCGGGCCCGCTCTCTCGGCTGTGGGTCGCTAATGTAGCATTTTCCCTAATATTTTATTTTTCCACCCACGGGTGGTCAAATTACAACTTGCCTACAGGCCTCCTCTTTTATTTTTCAATTGGGTTAAGCCTGTTGTGTGTAAACGGTGCAGGCAGGGGCCTATTATTTTTATTTCCTTTTCGGTTGCCCCAACCTATTCAATGTATATTTTTTGCGTGAGTGATTTGGTTCACAAGTGAAGGCTTTTACCTGATTGTTGGGCCAGTGAAGGAGGCTAGATAAACGATTTAAAAGTCTTCTGCCGTCAAATGCGAAAGGCAACAACCTAGTTACAACGAAAGACGATTTTTTTTTCTCGATTCAAGTGCCGAAACGAATTCTGCGTAGTATGCGACATAAGTAAACCCAGGCAGAAAATTAAGAAAGTGTGCTTATCAGACATAATTATAGAGCAATCATGTATTAAGTCCTTTGCTTGTCTTCCTATCCTTTTTTGAACAACCAATACCAATTAAGGCTTTTTGGAACATTTTCCTTATTCATGACAAAATAGTACGTTACCAGCACGACAGAAAACTGAACGATTGTTTCTTGGGACAAATTCAATTGAATAAGCGACAATTTCACGTCTACTCAACGTACACATCAAAACGGATAGCTTACCTCGCTGTTTGCAAACGCGGCTCCGGCAAACGTGGTAGCGTTCTGAAAAGAGAAGGAAACAAACCACTGAATAGAAAAGGTATGGATATATGATACACTAGACAGGCACCAGCACCACGAAAACACCACGAAGACAAGGCAATCCATATTTCAGATATCAACATTCCTTTAGGTTTATGCCAAACATTCAGTCCATTTACCTTCAATAACATGTTAGAGTGCCACATCTTATTAGCTCGTTATTAGAAAAAGGAGCAGGAAAGGTGGAAAAGGAAGCGGAGGAGACTATGTTAGCCGACGGGTAGCCTAGAGACTTGGCATCAGCCTCTGCAGCTGCGAAAGGTGGTCGGTTCGACACCCACCGCTGGAAAGAGATGGGTAAAAAGGCCTCCGGCCTGGCGGCTGGCTTTTTTAGGGGTGTGCACTTTGAAGAGGCTCTGCCAGGTCCGCTACTCCTTTTCGGGGATAACACCAGCTTCAAACACCGCAGCCAGCGAAGGCGTTTGTCGTTAGTGCGTTCGCACGGATGATCAAGCTCAAGTTCTACTATTCATAGTATCAGAAACAAACGAGTTTTCATTTAATAGCCAATACTTTCTTCTTAGCTATATATTTGAAGTAAATAAAATTTACCATACTTTAGCAAACTTACCATACTGCCATGGAGGCCCCCATGAATCCACTGAACACAGCCATAAGAATATGGTGAACAGTGTTATAATATTCATAGCCTGAATAAATTTCGTATTCTAACAGCGAACAAACTCCCCTGAAAATGAAAAGACAAGTTTTTGAAATGGCATACTAGGAAGAAACTTCTACAAAAATACGTTATTGATTCTTCAACGCAGGCGATTACCACAATGCGGCTTTAAAAACAAAAATTTAAAACGAAGTTCACGAGTTTATATAGTCCGACAAAGGTATCACCAAAGCACAATCACGGTATTTTTAACAGTGACTGCACTCAGAGCTTGAGCATTTCTTCGGAATGAGGTTCTAAGATTATGCGTGCTTTTTTTTTGGTATATACACCAGCTTGTAAATGCGGGCTCAGTGGCATAACCACGTTTTCAATCTCCATTCTGCTCACTCTGATGATATTTATTACCCAGTTCTACATTACAGAGTTCACAGCGACTCACAATCAATTATAAGAATGCAGTTGGATAATGTATAACATGGAGATTGCGGATAGTCAGTATAGTCTGTTTGATACCAAGTAACTTCGCTATCAAAGTATTCGAGCAGCCACAAAGAGCTACATTTTACTTTCGATTGGTAGACCCCTTGCTTAAACACATTCGTGATGTTTTATTGAAGGCATAACCATAATGCCATAAATAAATTGATAATTCATAAGTTTCAAACTTGATGCGCAGAATAAAAGTGCCCAACTTGCATATCAGTAGGCCCTAACCTGGTTTATGCGACTGGTGGAAATCATTTACAACTTAAAGCGTTTTATGAATACTTCTGTGCAGTATAATCATCATGGTTGATATTCCTTGCATGCTGGTTTCTAATAAACGATCTGCGTGGTTATTATTGAATATCAGTACTTCCTCTTCACGTTACGGCTTGTCAAAGCATCGTTTTTTCCGGCTATCATCGTAAAGGGCGCCTAATTTTTGGGTTAAAAATACTTTTTTTTAGTGGGAGGAACTGCAGTGGGAGTAACTATTGTAACTGCCGGCCCTTTACTGGGGCGATATTTTAAAAATTGTAAAATGGTTGTAGTCGCAGAATCAGCGAAACTCTGGTATTATAAGCGCAACTTTATGATCTGGCCACCTTCGTACTGCTGGTCACCGTACAACCAAACTAAACAACCTTATTAAGCGGTGTATAGAGTGTGGACATGTATTTCACAAAACAAGTGTCCGTGAGTTTCGTATAGCTATAAATATGTGTTCTTTGTTCATGATCGTCACGCCATTTCTTATTTACTTCCGGTTCGGTTAATGCATTGGTTTCTCTAACACTTTTCAGATGCAGGTGTTACAAAGAAATGCTTTCTCCGTTCGCTTTCGCGAACCTTTTCAGTTTACCGCCTAATACTTTACTATACTCTCGTTAAAGTCAAGTGGTATTTTTATTTCTATCTTCCGCTGCCAAATGCCGTTTAAACGAGTATAGACATTTAAATTTGGTGGCATGTTTTCTTCTGTACAATGATGCAGAAGACACTGCTATGCATTAATCATCTTGGGGTGTACGCCTACTACCGCTAACTAATTTATAATCGAATTTCTCAGTCATGCTCTTTCGGTTTCGGTTTCAACCGCCGAACAGTGTGATGTCAAAGTGTGGCTATACGTCCTGTGAGGCATGCAAAAACTGCAATATAATTGCTGTTTCATCGGTTTAATTCCCTGCAGTGCTGAAGCCAGTCTAATTGAAGAGCCGTAATGACAACGAATGTAGAAGCAGCGACTACATTTCAGATTTTGCATGCCTTACGTGCTCTATAACAACACTTCGACGTCACAGTCATCGTTCTGCTGTTGAAACCGAAACCGGAGCAGTACGAGAAAGAAATTGGATTATAAATTATTTAGCGCTCGTAGGAGAATACCACGTGCCACATCATGTATAATAATACCTTTCGCATCATTAAAAATACGTAAACAGGCACCCAAAAGTTAGGTGTCTATGCTGTTTTAAGAAACCGCAGGAACTGCACTACAGAACCCAACCGCTAAGCATTCCCTGCTTGCATCCGCGCCTGTGAACAAGTTGGTGACAAAAGCGAAATGGTCTTGTATAATTCCGAGATATTGTTCTGTCGAGTACAATGGATGCTCCTCTCGTGCCTCGGAGCAGCAGCTTCTTTCTAGAAGCTCAACGGCTGCAAGTTGCGCACGGTACAGTGGCGAGCCAAAAACATTACCGAAAGTGACCGATCACCGGAGAGACGCGATGGCAGCCCGCGGCGCTGCGCACTCTAAACAGAAAGCAGTAAAAAGGTAGTAAAGCTGTTTTGTAGCGCACACCCTTAAAAAAACGGGTGTCGGCTAGAGGACAACTTACTCCCGTTTTAAACCCATATAGGTGTATTCGTATTTAGAGTGTGCTGCGTCGGCACGTCGCCAGCGGGAGTGACAGGCCGTTCCCATGGTTCAGTTTAGGAAAGTTCAAGAGATCGTCGGCAAAGAATTCCTGTTACTCCCAATTTTTCGGTGAACGGATTTTTGCGATAAAATGATAACAGAAATGAAGTCAAAGCTGCTCACGACAACCGCGATAAAAAGAAAGGCCATCTACTCAGTCACTCCTAGCGGCACTCCGTTGCTTTGCAAGAGGTGGAGAAGACAAATATTGTTTCCTGCCTGCCTCAACTTGTTGCAAACCAACCTGGCACTATCATTATCAGCCTGCTAGAGAACGGGGACAGCCCGCGGTGCATTTGAGATTTTGTGGTAGCCTGTAACTTATGCTAATCTTTTATACTCGCCACTGCAGATCAGCCGAAGGAAGAGTAAATGATGTCCCTCCTTTATCAGCTGCCGGCAACCTCGTGACCGTATTCTTCAAAACTAAGTTTCAAGCCTACTTCACCTTCGGCCAGCTGATAAGATTAGATTTTGTCCTCGAGATTACGTTCAGTATGCTGGACAAACAGTGCACTTCAGTTACGGAAGAAAGCCTTCTGTGGAGATTGCAAATAAAGCGTTGCGGTGTTTTTGAAAGGGGGGTTGTGAGGCATTTTTGAGGCTTAACTTCTTTTAAAGCTCCATAAGCACAGCATAACTATAAGTTATATACAATGCCAGTTCGACGCCTTCAGTGCTGAAAAAAGTGTTTTAAAAGCACGTTTCCAGCTATCTAGCTGTCTCTTAACTCCCTGCCATTGACATGCCTAAACTCTAATCCTAACTTCGCGAGGACACCTGACGTCAGTGCCCAATGTACCACAAGGGCGACATCCAAGTAGTTGCTTTGGATTTTAAATATAAAGGCACCATCTATCGGTCCATGAAGAAAATTCCCAAGACAAGGAGTTTGTAAACACTAGCGGTGTATGGCGAGAGCGAGCACATACCGCATAACCATAAGTTATATACAATGCCAGTTCGACGCCTTCAGTGCTGAAAAAAGTGTTTTAAAAGCACGTTTCCAGCTATCTAGCTGTCTCTTAACTCCCTGCCATTGACATGCCTAAACTCTAATCCTAACTTCGCGAGGACACCTGACGTCAGTGCCCAATGTACCACAAGGGCGACATCCAAGTAGTTGCTTTGGAATTTAAATATAAAGGCACCATCTATCGGTCCATGAAAAAAATTCCCAAGACAAGGAGTTTGTAAACACTAGCGGTGTATGGCGAGAGCGAGCACATACCGCATAACCATAAGTTATATACAATGCCAGTTCGACGCCTTCAGTGCTGAAAAAAGTGTTTTAAAAGCACGTTTCCAGCTATCTAGCTGTCTCTTAACTCCCTGCCATTGACATGCCTAAACTCTAATCCTAACTTCGCGAGGACACCTGACGTCAGTGCCCAATGTACCACAAGGGCGACATCCAAGTAGTTGCTTTGGATTTTAAATATAAAGGCACCATCTATCGGTCCATGAAGAAAATTCCCAAGACAAGGAGTTTGTAAACACTAGCGGTGTATGGCGAGAGCGAGCACATACCGCATAACCATAAGTTATATACAATGCCAGTTCGACGCCTTCAGTGCTGAAAAAAGTGTTTTAAAAGCACGTTTCCAGCTATCTAGCTGTCTCTTAACTCCCTGCCATTGACATGCCTAAACTCTAATCCTAACTTCGCGAGGACACCTGACGTCAGTGCCCAATGTACCACAAGGGCGACATCCAAGTAGTTGCTTTGGATTTTAAATATAAAGGCACCATCTATCGGTCCATGAAGAAAATTCCCAAGACAAGGAGTTTGTAAACACTAGTGGTGTATGGCGAGAGCGAGCACATACCGCATAACCATAAGTTATATACAATGCCAGTTCGACGCCTTCAGTGCTGAAAAAAAGTGTTTTAAAAGCACGTTTCCAGCTATCTAGCTGTCTCCTAACTCCCTGCCATTGACATGCCTAAACTCTAATCCTAACTTCGCGAGGACACCTGACGTCAGTGCCCAATGTACCACAAGGACTACATCCAAGTAGTTGCTTTGGATTTTAAATATAAAGGCACCATCTATCGGTCCATGAAGAAAATTCCCAAGACAAGGAGTTTGTAAACACTAGCGGTGTATGGCGAGAGCGAGCACATACCGCATAACCATAAGTTATATACAATGCCAGTTCGACGCCTTCAGTGCTGAAAAAAGTGTTTTAAAAGCACGTTTCCAGCTATCTAGCTGTCTCTTAACTCCCTGCCATTGACATGCCTAAACTCTAATCCTAACTTCGCGAGGACACCTGACGTCAGTGCCCAATGTACCACAAGGGCGACATCCAAGTAGTTGCTTTGGATTTTAAATATAAAGGCACCATCTATCGGTCCATGAAGAAAATTCCCAAGACAAGGAGTTTGTAAACACTAGCGGTGTATGGCGAGAGCGAGCACATACCGCATAACCATAAGTTATATACAATGCCAGTTCGACGCCTTCAGTGCTGAAAAAAGTGTTTTAAAAGCACGTTTCCAGCTATCTAGCTGTCTCTTAACTCCCTGCCATTGACATGCCTAAACTCTAATCCTAACTTCGCGAGGACACCTGACGTCAGTGCCCAATGTACCACAAGGGCGACATCCAAGTAGTTGCTTTGGATTTTAAATATAAAGGCACCATCTATCGGTCCATGAAGAAAATTCCCAAGACAAGTAGTTTGTAAACACTAGCGGTGTATGGCAAGAGTGAGCACATTTAACGTGCACCGTGTGAAATGCTGACATCAAGGTGGTTTTATAGTGTTTCATTTATAATATGGGGAGGGATGTTTCTGAGTCCAGAACGACCGCTTCTTTTGACTGTGTTGTGTGAATGTTGTGTCGTATCTGGATTTATTAAGATTTTTCACCTTAAGCCCCACCTCGATAGACACTTCCGAGGCGCACACGCGAAGCGCCTACGCGCACGGGCGTACGCTGGAGCCTGTCTGCGCATGCGCAAGGCGCGACGCGCGAGCAGGCGCGAGCGGGGCGCAGATATCTGTGCATGTCAGATATCGGCGCCTGCGCACGTGCGCTCGCGCGCGCGTCGGAAGCGGGGTCCGGCTTACAACAATGGGAGGACCGCGGGGCTCTCGGGGACTCTTTTCTTCATAGCTTCGTGTTCCCCGAACTTTTCTTCGCGGTTTAATTGGTCCTTTCAGCGCCCCCCAACCCCTTTTCTTCACGGCTTGACATTTTTTCAGTTGGCTCGCGAGGGGGAGCGAGCCAGCACCAGGGACATGGAGGGACATGCCACTTTCCGACGTCCGTCGCGGCGCGTGCTGGGCGCGCAGGCGCTCCTCCCGTACGCCTGGGAAGTGACCATCGAGGTGGGGCTTTAGCGTGGCGCAGCGCACTGAGGGTATCTAACTCTTTAAAAAATAAAAGAAAATTTGGGCAAAATTGTGTGGTGTTAACGCGCAGACCATAAAAAATGAGCAATTTGCCGCCTCCATACCCAGTAAAATAACAATAAAAATATCGTTAAAGAAATTGTTCGCAATATGCAATAATTTATATTACATTCTTTTAAATGACGCTATTATAGACAACAAGATTACTAATCTGGAAGTTTCAGTTTCTCTAGGCCCGTGTTGTATCTTCTTTCGCTTCCAAACAACATTAAAAGTATGAGTACTTCATGCATCGAGCATTGCACATTATGTAACCGGCTGCGACACTGCTATTACAGGCAGACCAGACGAGTCCATCGCCAACTTTATAATGAAGTGCTTTCTTGACATGCCGAAAATTAGCTGGTATAAAATATATGAATGTAAAATATAGTTCACCACCAAGCCACCTGTATGTTCCTGCAGAGAAAGCTGAAAGACTGAATTCTGATAGATTTGCATTGTGCCGCTGGTGGTTTTTCAATATGTTTAATTTGGGCGCCTCACTAATCACAAGATTGTAGTTCTGCGATTCGCTACGACGAAAAGAGGAAGTTAAGTACTCTCCGGTCTAGTTTGAATCCGCACGCGTCTTATGCACTGCCTCTAGTTCCCTCCCCCTCACTGCCTGGTACTCCATGTGCTTCTAATTCTCCAGTTTATATCTAAGGATCAGGAAAAGCAGGAAAGGCAGGGAGATTAACCGGAAAAAGAAATCGATTTTCTACCCTGCATTGGAGGCAAGGGATGAGGGGATACAAAGCTGAAGAAGAAGGAGGAGATATAAAGTTTAAAGAGAAGGAGGAAAGATGAAGGAGTCCATATGCCTACGCTTTGCTACACGTCCCATTGTGTTGCGCGGATAGGAAATTCAAACACAATACCCTGATGGTTGCAAAATTCAATAGCTGAAAATACTATGCTTCCCCTTAGTGAGGTAAGCTTGCTTTGTCGTTAGAGGCAGAAGTTCTGCCTTCCTTCTTTTTAAGAAAGCAGCTAAGATCCAGCTAAGCGACTGCAATGCTGACACAGCTATTCTTACACCGTGGCTGCCACGCAGCTTTCCTTGTAACAATGACCATGTGTTTCCGCTGCAGTGCCGCGGTGCGCATGTGTTTTAACTTTGCACACTTGTAAGGAAAATGGCGAAGACGCTTCCAGCAAATACACTGCAGCAACCACTCGCCGGGCATTGTTACGGGTAGCGTTTTGCTGCGTCAGCCATGAGTTTTTAAAGCTAACCAGAACGACTCAGCCTAGTGAAAAATCAAGATTTCCTCTCCTCATTCTTTACATTAAAAGTAAGAAGATCGTGGGCTTGGAAGGCTTTTCTCTTCGATTACTTTAACTTATTTTCCAAACCACACAAAAGTGAATTCAAAGAGCTCTTCAAGATGACCGGGTTGTTCCTCAGGCCATTGATAAACGAAAAATGCTGGAAGCAATCTTACGTCCCTGACGACGTCCACTACCTGGATAATCTTGAAAATGAACTAATTTCAACTCTGTATAACTCATAAATTAGGAAGTGTGGATGGAATAATTTGATTCTAATGGTTCTTTGCACAAAGGCTCATTTATAAAAAATGCAGGTGAACGTATTTCCTATGGCTAAATGACGGTCCAGAGCAAATGAGTGCCTTGCCAAACAAAATTCTAGATTCTTTGATATTGCCTGTAGTTAAATGAAAGTTAACATAACCGAGTCATTAAAGTTACTTTTTGTAGATATTCATGTCTCGTTAATGACCTGTTTATTGCGAACCCTTTCCTTTGACTTTTTGGCAGTGCGCGGTCTGCACATTGTTACTCGTCCCTTGACCGGGTACATGAAGGCTGAATTTATGTGGCCCCTTTATAATGGTATTCTTCTTCACCAGTATAAGCGCGTGACTGCATGCCCTCACCCATACAGAAAAATGTCACTACATTGCGATCAGGCTGCAAGGAGCAATGATCCGTACGGCTTTGTCTGCTTATCTATTGTGTTTGATCTGCTTGATGGCCGACATTGTGCATAGTTAATAGCAAGTTAAGGCACGACTGAACAACGGGTACTCATAGCGCGCTAAACTTCAAGGTATAACAGGATATGAATGGTAGCCGACGCAGAGACAAAATATAATGAACTGAGCGCACACAAATGCAAGAAGGATTTGAAAACGAGCTGCTTTGCTCTTGCATTCTCCTGACCACGCTGCTCTGTAGGTAGCATGAGGAATACCCACACCAGTCTTACTGGCAAGGAGAGAATGTTGACCAAATGTTTAGGGGACACCCCCAAGGAAATCTTGGGGGTGTCCCCTAAACATTTGGTCAACACTGTTCTCACTTCGAGTTATTGATCAATTCGCTCTCGCCCTACCATTAGCTTGCCGTCCCGGTGAGCTCAATTGGTAGAGCGACTGCTCCGGTGCAGCGGTGGTCCCGGGTTCGAACCCCGGACCAGGACGAATTTTTCATTAACTACAGAAGTTTCTCAGAAAGCTGTATAGCTTTCCTTAGTAGCCGTATGGCTGCGCTCGGGTGGACGTCAATGAGTAATTACTCCCTTATTACAAATCTACTCCACCTTTGGGGTTTCCCCTAAACATTTGTTCAACACTGTTCTCACTTCGAGTTATTGATCAATTCGCTCTAGCCCTGCCATAAGCTTGCCGTCCCGGTTAGCTCAATTGGTAGAGCGACTGCTCCAGTGAAGCGGTGGTCCCGGGTTCGAACCCCGGACCAGTACGAATTTTTCTTTAACTACGAAGTTTCTCAGAAAGCTGTATAGCTTTCCTTAGTAGCCGTATGGCTCCGCTCGGGTGGACGTCAATGAGTAATTACTCCCTTATTATAAGGAGAGAATGTATCACACTTGGTGAATTTTTTTGGTTGGAAAAAAGCTTTGCAGTTGGCAACTAATAAAAGAATGGAGATATAGGTAGGACCACGGATATATTGGAAGTTTGTGCGACATATCGGACATTTTTGTTATTCTGTTCATATCCGAATAACAAAATCGAGTTTGGAGCATTTCCGCATGTTTGAAAAACGTACGAAAAAAAAGGCGCTGGCTAACCGGATATATGTGTATGGTTTCCGCAACCAGTTGTGAGTGGCGCTCGTTCCCGTTCACTTGTGTGTGTGTGTGTGTGTGTGCGTGTGTGCGTGTGTGCGCGTGTGCGCGTGTGCGCGCGTGTGTGTGTGTGTGTGTGTGTGTGTGTGTGTCTGTGTGTGTGTGTGTGTGTGTGTGTGTGTGTTTGTGTGTGTGTGTGTGTGTGTGTGTGTTTGTGTGTGTGTGTGTGCGTGCGTGTGTGTGTGTGTGTGTGTGTGTGTGTGTGTGTGTGTGTGTGTGTGTGTGTGTGTGTGTGTGTGTGTGTGTGTGTGTGTGTGTGTGTGTGTGTGGTTTTTGACGCCTTTTTTGAATTACAATGAAAAACATGCAAATAATCAGCAGCAGTCGATTATCTTCGGGACTGAGAAATCGCACTAGAGAAAAACGCAATGTCTGGGTAACGTATCCGAAGACCTAGCTTAAAGTGCCAGAAAACCAATGACAAGGCGTCTTCATCTATTTCTTCTACACCATTTCATCATCTATACCTACACATTCGGGCAGTGCTATGCTTGTACGCTGCGTGCTTCCCTCTTTATCACCCATCATGGGAACAACGCAGCCGACAATCCTCTTAGAAGAGTAGAAACCGAAAAGTTGGCGGCTTTTTGCTTGATCCTTCCATATTGCGTTACGTAATTGACACACAGAACTTATTTTCACACTACCAGATTATACCATTTCATAGCTTATACCAATATTATTTAGCAACCAGATAAAAAAATCTCTACAACATCATAATCGAGGGTTTCTAGACTTGACTTGCCTCACACTCATAATGTACATGCGTATACCCTGCGCAATACAGAAAAAATGGTTCATTCATTTTTGCCGCACCAACTGTTGGAATAAGATGTTACGTTACAATACGCCACACTTATTAAACCACTTACGGTCTATGAATGTCGAGTATTTCAAGAAGCAGTTTGCGTGAAATTAAACCACTTTTACAAAACGTTGTTGTTATATTTTTTAATTGGCGTATAAAATATTTTGTATGTATATCTCTTTCTATGTAAAAATTTTTTTCTATAGTGTTGGCCCTACTACCGATGTTTGAAATTTTTTACAAAATACTCATATATCCTGTTGTGTGCCATTAAAGGGGGCTCCGGGGGTTCCTCAAATCATCTGCGATCACTTTTTACCCGGACCTACCCACATCTATGATGTAAATAAAATAAACTTGAAACATACTCATGACACTCGGCCTATCGACTTCAGAAGCTTCCTATCTTTAGCAGCGCCATTTTGTGTCCGTCATCTGTGCTATGCGGGAAAGCCCACTTTGGAGCCTTCGGACTGGACTGCCGAAAAAGGACCCAATTGTGAGTCACCGGCAGGCCGAGCCATAGTGGAAAAATCCTGAGCATTGTTGTATTGTCGCCCGTAAACCTCTGCTGTGCTTCTGACGGCAGGCATGAAGACGATACGAGCGACCTTTCTTGCTGGAGTGAACAATAGCCTGGCCATGTAATTTAGGTTTCTGAGGTTCCCTGCCAGATACCGGCGGCGGCTAGAGGTTGCGAATTCTGCAGCCGTTCCAAACTATCTGCGAGCTATGTTAGGACAACTGGCGCGTCATTTGTGATTTCTATATACTTTTTAAAGCAGTCCCGCCGGTCGAACGTCACTGCGAACGTCATCAGTGTTTTCCACGATCGGCGCTGCTCATTGTGTTTAACAACCATGTTTGCAGCTTTTCTCTTTTTTGCCTTGTGGGATGGCTTAAAGCTCGGACTCGACCTCTGAATACTTCAGTATATCTTCCAGTCCTTTCCAGATAGAATTACTGAGGTTATACAAACCATGACGCTACTTTCAGTTGCCACTCATCTGCAAATCATAAATTCGATTTTGTCATTCTTCTTGAATGACCACTTCGTAGGTGTTATTTTGTATGCACGCCAAACTTCTATCTTGGCTCTGCTTCTGTCCATTTTTGTTTACTTCGGTTGCAAAACCGTGCGCTATTTTGAAACAAACAAGAAGATATTTTTCAAAATTTTTTTCACACTGAACAAGTATTCGTTATTCGAAGGAATTGTTTCTTCATATTCGTGCTCCATTCACCTGCTAAAATTTCGGCGTTCGCACACCCATGATTTCGTGGCACTCACGTTGCACAAGGCACTCGTCCACAACACCGACAACCTCAAGGACCGGAAGAAATTCTCAGTGCAATTTACTTTTATATATTCTTTAAATACGAACAGTAATTATTAGTGTTGAAGAGCACTGCAGCGGTGCGTTCACAAGACCCCGGCACACCGGAAATATTGGGGAGCACTCCCGGTGTAGCATGGTTTACATGCTCTCGAAAGCTGTAAAATTCTCATTTCCAAGGAGGGTCACCTAGTGTTCACCTGCGTTCGAACCATTTCGACGCGTCTCAAAAATTACTTTAGAAGTCAATACTAAGACAATTTTCTCATACCATCGCTTTTATAAACTAATATTTATCACTTTTTTTCTCTACAGTTCGGAATAAAACTGCATGTGCAGGTTTCTAAAGACTTGTGGAATTGAATGCAAGATAATCGAAACAGTTTTTTTTTTGCGTTGTCGAAAAGCGCCAATTTTTCGTCACGTACTAATTTGTGAAATTTCATACAGCAAGAAAAACCAGGACATCTCTAGCGACCTAACTACTGGTAGTTACAAGGAATGCCTAGGTCGAAGTCGGAAATAAGGTATCTAGGCGTTCCTGCCCCGAAATATGTCTGAAAAGTAGTTTTACTGCTTGCAGGGAATATAATAGAAACACTCACGCGACGGTGTTCTCGGCTTTGCGGGTGACAAACGTTTCCCTGCTGCAAGAGACTGCACTCGTGCGGCAGAAGAATGTAAAGAGAACCTCGCACAGCATATACCTTTCTTTTTTCATTTTATTGTGTGCGGTGCTTGTTCGCCTTGAAGGTTAGAAAGGAATAATGTTCTTTGTGGCCGTAGCTATAGCTTTCGATATGACCACAATAGAAGTCCACGTCCCAAGTTCACGCGGTCGCTAAGCAACAGTTCCTCTTTCGTTTTTGCCACTGTGGGTCACCCCTCGCAGCCAATTTCTGAAATGATCACAATGAATCCGGGTGCACATTGGACGCTTATTATCAGCGGTAGGTTGAGCAACTAAGTGTGAAAAACGTTTCAAAAAAGAACAAATTTAGCCATCATGTAGTGAACGCGAGATCACTGTACAATCTATACAGGCACTATAAAGCAGCCTATTAGAGCCGCATTATTTAACATACATAAGAACTCATTACTCGTTTAGCGGTTGCTCATAGAAGAAATTATCGGAAGACTTAGTTTGGAGCACTTCTATTGGAATACTTGCCAATACAATATATAAATATGTGGTGTCCTACCAGATGCCAAGTGGCATCATTCGATGGTACCGTACCAGGTAACCCAACCGGTAGCAAACACGTATACTTATAAGCAACACTCAACTACAGAATATACTGCTATACTTTCGTGCCCTATAAACATCCCAATGTGCAAATACCCGAATTGGACCACTGAGTGGTAACATTGGTAACTATCTAATTGGCGTAGATGTTATAAGTGCTACCCGACGATTGGGCGTGTTATGGAGAATAAAATTACTAGTCGTATCCAAGCTTAGCTTATTATAGGGATTCGTACCGACGACTTTGCTCTCCAAAACCATTATTTCTTGAATCTTCAGACGTCCATTACGACCAAAACTACTTGGGGTAGGACATTCGAAGTGGTGTAAAACGATCTGTCTTCTTATGCTGTATACGTTGGAGCCAAAACGTTTCGTGCTTAACAAAAAAAAAAAAACTTACATTTAACGATCGAAAATACGCTGCCTCAGCGTGTGGCACTTTTTTCACACCGAAAGAAAGAACAGCTTCATTTTAGCATGGCATTGACCCGTTCTTGCCTGCATCTCAACTTCGCTTCCTTCATTTTTTATGCAGTTCTGCACGAGGTATTCCTTTGTCTCCTCATAAAGCGATACCTAAAAAAAGACAAGCGCACCACCCGTGCATGAGCTAGGATGATTGTTGCATGGTTGCTGTCTCGCGTTCGCAGGCCGTTCCCCAAAACCCCTTTGCCTTTAGCTAGATTGTGCATCTATTCACGTCGCTAAAAGCGCGCAAGCCTTGTGGAAAAAAAGTGGTTAAGTTTATTGTTCCGAAGAGACAAACGGGCTGTGAGCGAATCCAGTAGGGAAGTTTTAGGATTTGTTTAGACGACCCGGGTGTTCATTGCTGCACACTCACGATACGCAGGTTACGGCCATTTTTGTATCTCGTTTCCCTTGAAATACTTCATCCGAGGCCGAGGTTAAACCCGCGACCCTGACCCTGGAACTAGCGCGGAATCGAATGCCAAAGCCAAAGCTAGAGCCACAGCCACGGCTCCACTCAAGAACAGCTGCGCCAAGCCATTGAGGGCCAGCATGGAATCGTCTTCGGGTAGTGCCCAACTTTCGTCGACACCTTCTACGATTCCACACCGAGTAGAACTGCTAGAGTTAGAGCACTCGAGGAGGTTCACTCATATTGAGCACACCGACCTGCGCGATTATCACTTTACCACTTAGGGCTGCTGCTAGGACTCCTCTATACAATCTGCCTCCTGACTCCTTCAACGCGTCGTGCTGTACTCGTACAACATCCCGTTCCTCTCGCTCGTAACGCCTCCCACGGCTCTGACAACCTCGCGAAATATGTGCATAGACCTCGTCTTTGGGAACCAGGCATTGGTGCAGCAAGTCGAGCATATATCTATCTATTTCTCCGACCACAAAGCTTCCTTCATGACAGTCAAGAACTGTTAGTGGAGTGTTTCTTCAAGAAGGAAAATGTGTGAAAAATAACAAGTTGTCTGTAATTGTACATAAATGTCTTACTCGAATTCTTTGCCTGAGTCTATCGAAAAGCTGGAACAGCTGATGAGCTGCGCTCAAATTTGGCATTAGGAAGTAACGCAATCGTCTGCAATTTTTTTTAATTCGATCGTTCATACCAAAATCTGTCCTCAATTTCTGCGTTCTTATTTAACGCATCCATATGTCACTTACTATTCTACTTTGTCCCTGTCCTGCCTCGTTTCTTTGCAATCACAGAGCGATGCATCAAATTTCAATTTCTGCTTTTTATTTTGCTGCTCAATATTCCACACGTTTGTATCGCTTAAATCAATGTGCGGCTTTCTTTAAACGCGTCGGTGCATCCTTTCCGCCGTTTCAGAGGAGGAGCACTTGAAATAATGCGGTACGCGTTCTGAGAAGACAGTCCACACTGAGATGTAGGTTGGAAGAAATAGTAGACAGTGAATTTTTTTTCGCACTGCAAACTTGAAAAAAGGAGAACTGCTAGTGGATCAGGTCCACTCCGCGTGGCAGATTGTTGACGAAAACGCCGTTACCGTAACGGCGAAATGTGTGTCGCAAGTAAATGACAAGGTCATTGAGACGTGGAATTCAAGGTAAATACCTTTTTTTTCGGCACGGCCGTGTTCGGAAAATACTTAAAGGTGCTCTGATGGGGCCCCCAATAAAGTTGCGGTATGCCTAGGATGTTGAAGGACGCCGCTTCACAATTATCCTCCACCAAGAATTTACGCGTGTTCGCCCCTTTCACTCTCCTCTCGTCACTTTTTGCACGCTGACGTGTCGGCGACTCCGCCGGCTCCTCCCACTCGGTCCGTCTGCCGGTTGCCGACGCGCGCGCGAGGAAGAGGGGCAAGGGCGGAACTTGCGGCCGTGGCCATGGGAGCTGCGTGACGTCACAAAGAGGCGTCACGGCGACCCAATGGCAGCCCTTCGCTAGTGACGTAAAGAGTGCGGCATGACGCGTTGCGCGCGGATTCATACGAGAGCTCGGCACTGCTGGTCGCAGCGAGGCGCGGGAGCGCGAATTTTTGAAATTATATTGAATATGATTGGTTCGCTTTGAGGTCCAGTAAGCGGCATGAACACTCGGTGGCCTGTACTCTACAAAATGCAAGCGTATTACGCAAGCGATGAAAAAATTTCAACATTTTGCTACATATAGAAAGGACGGACCATTACCTTCAATATTTCCATTACAGTACCTTATAATTTCCCAATATTCAAGTTTTTTTTCCAAGAATGTAAGACATGACCGGGAAATCTATAGGGTTCCCCGGGCAGCTGCTGGCCCTTGGTGTTCAGAGAACTATTGCGACAGCCCCGGACACAACAATACCTTTCTCCACTCTGAACGCCGCGGAATTCCAGCCATGACTCGCAGTGAGCAGCAACACCTCTTTTGTGCACCTACGAGCAGGACGGCACGTGCTCACAATGAAAGGGGCAGTGCCAGCGGAGCGAGCAGCCCGCGTACCAGTCTCAGACGGTGCTGAGTCGATGCGCTGCGCCGGCGACGCGCCCCGACAGAAGTTCAGAAATGAGAGCTAGGGGACAGGCGGTACTGGTGCAGTGGGGGCCAATTTTAGGTGCGCTTCCCTCTAGGCTCTCATTCCTGGACTTCGCCATTGTCTGTCCAAAGCCCCCAAGGAGCGCGTGGGTTACCATGGAAACTATTAAGGCGAAAGCCTTTAATGCCTCATCGTTGTCAACAGAAGGTTGTCAGCAGAGGTGCCACACTTTCGGGTTGGTCGAAATGGTTATGACGTCCTAGTGCGCGGATTCGAAGTAATGAGGTCACCCACGGATGCCTGATGCCCCCTTTTGAAGCACACGACAACTAATAAAATAGTTGTCGTCCGCTCCGACAGGCGGCGTAAGGTGTCCGTGGGTGACCACGTTACATACCTCATTTCTGCGAACAGAGCCATGGATACAAAGGAACTCATCGAAGCAGAGAGAGAGAGTCGTGCTAAAGAAGTAGTGTAGTTAAATAAAGTTAAGTGTGTAGTTAAATAAAGCACTAGTACTGCAGAAACAGTCTCGCAGTCAATGCCAAACAGTGCGCCAGGAAAGGCTTTCGCCTTGCTACACCTAAGAGAGCTAAAGTGGCCCCTGAATTTTTTTTTCTTAGTGCAGCGTCCCTTCGTAGAAAAACTGATGCGGATGGTCGCGGCGTCTGAAGGGGAGGTGAAAGAGGGGGCTCTGAAGGGCACGGCGGACACAGTTTTAGTTTGGCACCTTAGGGGGCTGCAGAAGCTCCTGGTATGACGGAAATGGCGACGGAAGGGGGACGAAAACTTGCCCTTACCTCATCGCTATGCTTCTCTGCGGCTAAGTTCAACCGTACTAAGGCTCCCCCCCCCCCTCCCCCCTTCCTTCAAAGGTTTTCAGTATAGTTACCTAGCCCCAGAAGCACATTTCAGCTTAACATTAACAACTCCAAAAGATAAGGATTGCTAGCGCGCCAGACCCGAATTGAGCCGAACTTAACTAAATCATCGGATATTTTTTCTGTTGCAGCATTAAATTTCATAGTTAGGTGGTCACATAGCATTACATTATTGGCGTCTTTGCAATAGTGTAAAAGCTGATTGAGAAAACTGGCCTTCATTATAATATTGTCACGTAGTGGTGACTGCAGTCCGGTGAACATACCTCATTACTGGTATGTCTAGGCGCGTCTAGGCGCGTCTTGCGTCACTAACAAAGCGATAAAGCGGCGTGCCGGCAGCTTTGAAGAATGAACAAACACTACAAACATTCGTGGCAATACGGTACCGCTAATAAATATCTATAGTGTTCGCACAGTTACCATAAGGTATATTCCTTACGACTGCCGGCTTTTTGCTGAATAAAAGGGAAGTTTATTCAACAGTGCAAACAAACAAAAGTGTTGTTCATTCTTGTGCGATGGTAGCGTAATTGTAGCACTAAATAGATTTCGTATCTTCGTGTTTCGTATCCCTATAGTGCGCAACATATTTGATGTGTGCACAAGGCCCCTATAACAACTCGCACAGGCGTTCTGGAGGCCACCTTTTTAAAGTACAAATATATTCATCGCTTGGAAACAAGTACTAACTGATTGTCTGAGTGAGCCTGTGCACAGTGCTGTGTGGTGAGAAAGCAAGACATCTATGCAGATGGTCCGCATTGGATTGCTTTTTGAGGAGAGGAAATGGCGCAGTACCTGTCTCACATATCTCGGTGGACACCTGAACCGCGCCGTGAGGGAAGGGAGGAAGGTGGGAGTGAAAGAAGAAAGAGAGAAAGAGGTGTCGTAGTGGAGGTCTCCGGCACCAAGCGTGGTTTCAATATGCGAAATCTTCATTTACTTGGATTCCGCCCATGCTTGGCGCTATGCACGCACTTGCTTCCATTTAATTCAGCACATAGTTGCAAGTTTGAGGCTGGAATTTGCGTCAGCAGCAGCTCCTGTAGTCCTTGGCACGGCCATAGCAGAATTACAACGAACACACTTCCCATGAAGGCTTCCGTAGATCCTTTCCGAAGGAAAACTTTTACGTTTACTCGCGTTTGCCCATGCTTTTGTTTTCATTCTCATGGAAACTCAGATTCAACATTTACGCGCAACCATAAATGTGCGACAGTGCGTAGCACCATCCTCAACTAGCACACGCTGCACCGAAACAAAAAAATTATGCACTTTTATGCGACTCGTTCGCCAGCTGTGCGCTACGCCCTCCCGTTTGTCCTTATGCCATAAACGAAAAAAAAAAGGATGCACAGCTGGCTGTGGCACGATCAGTGCGCGTAGTCTGTCACACTGAAAAGCATTCAGCGCCTACATTCCGCATCAGAAACAAACGGCGTTCAAGCATCACGGCGAGGTTCCTCCAGAAACTGAGGCAGGTACTAAAGCCTGAATCGATGCCGATTTTTAGACATAAGCTAAGGGATCATTTCTATTATCCCTATCAGCCAAAGTGTGTCGACTGCATGATAATGGTATCGCCTACTCATCATAATTTAGCGCTGGTGTGCAAGAAGAAGCACCGCCTTTAGCACAGCCACGACCGGGTTTATAAAGCCGGTAGTGAGCACAGCAAACTACATAAACTCAGGAGCCCAACGTACTGCGCTTTGGCCTCTGCGTGGCTTAGTGGTTGTGGTACTCGGCTGCTGACCCGAAAGACGCGGGTTCGATCCTGGCCGCGGCAGTCGAATTTCGATGGACGCGAAATTCTAGAGAACCGTGTACTGTGCGATGTCAGGGCACGTTAAAGTACCCCAGGCACTCGAAATTTCCGGGGCCCTTCAATAAGGCGTCTCTCATTGCCTGAGTCGCTTTGGGACGTTAAACCCCAGAAACCAAACAAAACGAAACCGATAACGAACCGAAAACGAAACGAAACGAAACCCATTGCTACGCATTACTTCACTTGGAATCCACTCTTTTTCCAAGGGATCATTGCCTCTATATTATCTGCATTGCATGGCCACTCCATGTCCATACCATCTTCTCGATTTCAGCCAAACTTGTTCGTGTCAATCACTAAGCCACATTTATTTCTTCCTACCACCGACTCAGTCGCAGGAAATACGCAGCCCCCACACGAATACCTCACTCGTCAGGATGCCACTATATGGCGAAAATTTCAGGCCCCCACACTAGCAAACCGAGCTCGGCACAGTAAGATTTAGCCCGCGTAATTCCCAACCAAGGCATATGCCCGGCCTGCGGAGAGATCTCCGACATCGTCCATATGGTTTGGAACTGCCCGAGGAAATCACCATGAGCAGTGGAGGGCGAAGCTGACTCACACAGAGCTCCCCTTTCAGCGTCAGCTGATCGGTCAGGCCTGGAGGGCCGTATTCGCCAATGGTTGCCCGGACCTGGGTGAAACACCCGCGTAACTACTCTATATTGCGAAAATTTATTCTCTCTCTCTCATTATTTGCCTTTCCATACATAGTCGCTCTGTCCTCAAATGAATTCCAAGCCTCTTCATTAGCGCCTCACTTAGTGCTGTGTTCGGCAGTATTGACAGATGTAATCATTTATAACGAAGTCATAAATTTATATCTTTTCCAATCTATTTTTCCAAGCAACTCCGAAGTTCCGGAAGTGTGCAGCTTCACTAATCCCTCAGATCGTGCGGGGAAGGCGGCAGCATGTCGCCAAGGCTGAAGTAGGAAAGCAGCCGAAAGCCGACTTAAACACGGATTGGATATGAGCGGGACCGAGCGAAAGCGGTGGCCTTGCTGCATCTACAGCGCGCTGCCCCGCTTCTTCAAGGCATTTCATTGTCAGGAAAGAAACAGAGCCAAAACTACATGGACAAGACACTGAACGAGATGGGACCAATCTGTCTGTGACTCTCACGTTATCTCTGTCTATCATTATTCCTGCTCAGTGTGTTTCTTTATTTTTAGCCCGGAAACAGGCTTACGGGCCTACTAATCATGAACATGAGCTCAAAACAACACTGTGCAGCCTGAATTAATAACTAAAGACAATTTTGTATTTGCAGTTTCGGTCTCACTTGAGCCAGTGGCCCCTTTTCTTTTATTTTCAATTGCTTTCGCCAGAGATAACCCTTTGTACTTGAGAATTTTACAATGAAGGGTCCAGTTGGCCCTTCGGATTATCACACTCCTGATGATGTCGGCGTCAACGTCAAACACTCCTTGTTTCTTGGAAAACTGGTTTCGATGACGACAGAATAACTGGGGCAAGTGCGTCTTGACATGAATCGCTGAGGGTGGAATAGCTGAGCGGCTTCTCAAACAACAATAAAAATCATATTAAAGAATCTTCCACTGCACGCTGGTGACTGAAAGTTTCAAAAAGGAACATCGTTTGTTTGCGTCCGATATTTTGTTTCTCTTGCGGTTCACGGATAGGAGATCAATACCACCATCAAAGGGTTATCTCGAAACATTCGTTTCATCTAGTCCGGGCGACGCTGTAATTTGTGTAAGCTTCTCTTTTCGTACATCCTCTGCCTTTTAATGCTTTCGCTTCGTCCCTCAAGTTCGCAACGGTACCAGACATCGCACGCACCGCTGGGCTTCTAAAATAAGAAGACCGACGACTTCATTCAGGGCCCTAGGCCAACATGTACACGATTATGTACTAAGTGAACTCTGCTTTTGCGAGGAATGCGTTAACCAAGCTGTTACTTGATTACTTGACTGTTTAAGGTTAGTTTAGCAACCTTGATGTCTCAGATATGGTAGATTTTACGTTAACCAGCAAACGCAGTAAATAATACATCCAAACACAGTGAGCTTGATGCACGCCGTCCACCATTTTGGTGCGGGGAGATTTCATTATAAACTCGTTCCCCTCAGCATCGAACGCCAGGCGCCTTTGCTGGAACCGAAATTGATTTCGCATGTATGGGGTGGTTATTCGAAAATACTGCCATCCTGATATGAAATTATTAAATTGTTAAAACATTGTGGCACTTTGTACGACATATTGTGATTGAATGCAGGTGTTTTGCGTTGCGAAATTATCGAAGTGGCTTTTTTGATAACTGGATAGGATTTTTTGCGCGAAATATAATTGTGCTTTTGAATTTCTTTTTTTTTTGGTCGTAACTTTAGGCCCTGAGATTAAATGTTCCTCCGATAAGCGAATCAAATATCCCGCTTCTCTTATATTTTGACCTTTCGTCGAGTATCATGGTTTCCCCCAGATTTTTTTACCACATAAGGAGAGAAAAAGAAAACAAAAGTAAAATCTTCCTGCTGTTGAGTAGCGGCCGTGTACTGTAGCTCTTAAACTGAGAGCATTTCGAAAGAGCAGATTAGGCTATTGACAGCCGGAAGGCACAGCTATAACGATTCTAAGTTGTTTCACAGGTGCCTTAAGCTCCCCAGTTTCCCTGACGCCTATGATGTTCCTATTCCCGAGCGGCAGTGACGTGATTTTATTCACTCCCGTTGGGGCTATGCGGAAGTGGCCTGGAAATGTAAATCAACTGTAAAATTCAAATTAACTGCCGTTAAAAAAAAGCGAAAGTTTTTTTTTAAATACAGTCAAGCCCGGTTATAACGAAGTCGGCGGGAATCGGAAATCACTTCGCTATATCCGCTATTTCGTAATATGCGGACTACGAAAAAAAAATGCAAACATCGGCATACCGATGCAAACATCGGCAAACATCGGCATACCTGGGAGAAATAGAGAACCGCGATTGGCCAAGACGGCCGCCCTCTGCGACGTCATCGAAAAAAAAAAATCGTCTCTGTTCTTTTTTACGTTTTTCCCCTGCGCGGCGTGCTCTACCGCTCTACGCCGTGACGCCGTTCAAGGACGGCGCAACACGAGACCGGCGTGCCATGCGATGCAGTGAAGCAACCTTTCGCTCCGCAGGAGAGCAGACGACGCCACGAAAGGACGCCGTCAGCCGAATTTTGCTCTTATTTTCGCGGAAAAAATCGCCTCAAGGACGCAAAAATGTGTTGATTGGCAGATTATTTTTCGGTTGGTATTAAATCTCTTCGTTATATCCGCTGATGCGCTCTTATTTACTTCATTAAAGCCGGACCCAAAATGTATTGAAAATGCAAAAATGGGAATGGGAAATTGAAATCCCTTCGTTATAACCGCTATTTCGCTATAAGTGGCTTCGTTATAAACGGGCTAGACTGTACGTAGTTGGCGTCTAGTTTCCGCGTCTAAAACTTGTAAATATAAGCAATAAAGTCAGCTCTTGTGAGCCGCAGAGTCGGCTCGGATGCCGTATAGATCACACGGGGGCGAGTTATATATTTTTGCTCTCTTTGCTCTCAAGAATGCTAAAACACACTGAGGAATGATCTGTGAATAAAAAATAAGCTCATTCACTGAAGCCTCCAAAGAACCTAGGCAGCGCAGAGCAGATGTGTACATAACCGAACACAGTTTTATTTTTTCTAAATATGCAGGTACGGCCTGGGAGCGATGTTAGGTAACCAGGGTAGTCTTCGTCGTGGATATTGGTTGCTGAAGCGAGTATGTTCGAGCATGTGAGAGGTTTCGGAGTGGTATTACGGTGTAGGAAGCTTCTCGGCTCGCAGCCAAATACCCTTGTCCGGGACCAGCAGGATGAAGCTGGCGCGAAAGCTACCCGTCGTCTGAAAAAGTGGGGTATAAATACAGAATGGTCAGTTTATTATTATTTTACATTCCTTATCCTTCTTACTTCGTTGGTGCGCTGATTATGAGCGTAAATGTTTTCGCAATCTTGTAATTTCAACTGCACACAAGGAAAAATTAATTGCTCAAAATATGACAATCTTTTCTTGGTATATTTCTTCCTGAAATGGTGTATAAGTCATTTTATATGTTGTGTTATTTAAATAAGGGAAAGAAAGCGCCAGGAGAGTATATATGTCAACCGGGAACAAAAATAAGTGGGCGTAAAAGTAAATCAGTGGATCGTGTAGGTGGAGCTGGAGCGAATAAATGATGGAGTGTGTTATTTCAGGCGTGACTCATCGTCAGGATAACCTGGTGCATAAAATACGCAATAATCCAAGCCCAAGCGAAAAAATGAGCAGGCATGCTAAACGCTTTGCTAAATATTAGTGCAGAAAACAGTGAGCCAAAATGCACGGTAATCACTGAGCGTGTAAGCTGGCAAAAATTGATCTGGAAGTGCTCAAGCGTTGGGTGACAGAACGATCGATTAATGACCGAGGAAGGGTATATGTCCTGTTTCATTAGGCGTGAGTGATCGTTTAACGGAAAAAATGAACAGCTATGGGAGCTAGCAGGGAAATGAGGGCTCACTGGAATAAAGTAATTGAATGTGTAGTAGTAGACAAAAGTTTGACGCCGCCATTAGCGGAGTGGTGTTATTAGTTAATGAAGGAGAATACGAACTGGTCAGTGAGGAAGGTAAGTATGAATGGAGTGTGCTAGAATAATCATTGGTAACACGTGTAGGAAATGAAGAGGATTGATGGACGCATAGCATAAACGAAACGCTACCGCTGAGTGAGTGATTGTGTGTTGGAAAGTGCTTAGAAATGATAAATGTGGGTCCCAGGGAGTAAAAGTGAGAAGGATCAGTTGACATGCAATCTCGTAAGTGGCAGAAAGTGCCAATAAAAGGGTCGGTACTCTATTGAATCATTCCTTACCTTTGGTTCGTCTTCACTTGGGGTCAACATATGCCGAGAGACAAGCGTAGCCAGAGTGACCCTCATAATGAGCTCGGAGTAGCGCGATGCGATGCAATTCCTGGGCCCAGCACCGAAGGGTAGGTACGCCATCGGCGTTATTTTATGCTTGTTTTCACTGCTGAATCTGTGTAGGCAGTGAGAAAACAGAACAGTTGGGGGAAACTCTCCACATACTCTACGGCTTTCGCAGCGCTACGTATTCGCAAAAAGTAGTGCAAATATTTGGCTGTAATGAATACCTACAACAATAATACTATGCTACGTACTATACCAATTTCCAGTATGTAATTTGAGATTTTACTCTTAAAATCGTCATCCACAGTTTACTAGACTGTCATGTAGCGCCTTTGCCAAAAGTAACCGGGCAATGGTGGTTTGTTTCTCAGCAGCCTAGCCACGAACTTATGGCAGCCCTTAATCTCTGAATCTGTGCAAAGGAAGGTGAACCCTTGTTCTCACGTTTTAATAGCTTTCTGTTTCTGGAGGTGCCGTAAAGGCTCCGTTATACGGTTCAAGAGCAAAAAACCTGTTGCTCGGTTACGTTCGGCAAATGAGGTACCTATATTTAATGTGGGGTACTATGAAAGATTATCCGCTGCAAAACATTTTGTTAGGTGTGCGGGAAATTTCAGTCTTCTACATAATTTGTGCATGCCGGGCTGTTCCTGGCTAAAAGAGGATCGGCTTGCTGATGGCAAGTTTTGAACCGTCTCAAATAGTTCTGTGTTACTGCGCAATTCCGAGATACTCAGCAAGAAGCGCCTCCTTCTGCCACCAGACGACAGCTATACAAATTTCTTCTGTGGGTTATTCACGTGCAACTGCGCGTCTATCCGGCCGCTGCTTTCGAAGTGCGAAAGTTGACTTAGAAGGCTCAATACAATTTAGGTATTATGATATAAATGCAAAACATGTTTCTCCATTTTTCGTGAGAAAACCGATAGTTCATCCCCCTCTATTTTGGGTTGCGTTTCCTTCATATACCGAAGCAGTCATGGCGCACTTCAGCCCACTCAGCTGAAGATGGCTTGGTCATTTATTTTCCAATTACTACTATCACACGGCTTGCTTTGGATAATGGCATTCGTTTCCCAATCCTTGGGAACAAATAACTCACGTGCCCTGATGGCCCTGAGATCCTTATAAAAAAAACCCTGAGTGCTAAAGTGATGGTGAGTTGACAAGCTAAAGCTGTCTGTAGCCCCTAGTAGTGTGTTCACCTGGTTGCTTCCGCTTAGTAAGAGGCGCCCTGATATTGGCGTATTTTTATAAGCGATAAGCTTAAAATGGCGAAAAATCTCTTCCCTATCTTTTCAGCCTGAATTTTTTAATGGCATGGTTTTTCATTATTTATTTATTCCTGGAGCTTATGTCATTCCATAGGAACTCCAACGAAAACTGTTCGTTCCGAGTACCACACTGCTATCAACCATCGGAAGGCGTTAAGTTTTATCATAACAATTATTTTGCCAATGTAATAACTTAATGGCGACATATTCTACTTTCAGAAATTGGTTTCAGCGCCCCCCCCCCCCCCCACCCCTGAAAACAATAATTTTACTTTTCTTTCGAATTTCTCCAAATTAAGCTTCTTCTCTTCTGCAGAAACGCTCAAATAAAAGCGCATAGGAAAGTAATATTGCAGGAGCTCGCAGATCCTTGCGTATTCCCACTAGTTTCAGTTATTTTGTTTACCTATTTCTTGCGTGCTAAAAATGCAGTGACTGAAAAACTTTGAAATCAGTGCGGCGACCCGCATTGAAGGAATGCGAAAGCAAAACGTCCACATACTATATCGACGTCCGTGGCTGTTCTGACGCCCATGTACTATGTTGACATCCAAGGCTACTTTGACGTCTACGTGTGTTTTCGCGCGTTTAATTAATTAACTAATTAGACCTCATAATTGAAAATTTTCTCAGAGCAATATTTTATGCCACACTCACAATCTCACATTTACACATCTTCAGAGAACGGCATAATTGTGCGGTCAAATCTGCCGGCACTCTTTGCTGACACGACAGAGCCATATAATGCTCCAGCATTAATAATAACTTCGCTCCTATCTTCTAACACGCTTTAACCGATGGGATGTCATCTATAGCTAACGCTCGGCACATTTTCCCATCGTAAGTCTTTTTCTAGCCAATATTTCAACAAATATCAAATATCAAAAAGGAGCTTCGTTGTAATAAATACAAGTTCTATGTGTCATTGCGTCAGTTGCTGTTGCTATTAAGGTCTGAAACTGTTATTTTTCTAGGCTACGATTGCAGGTTATTTCCTTGAGGAACAAGCGCAATTTTATCTTTTGAGTGCACTGCAATGAACTGGGCGAAAACAACAGTTACGAAATGCACTGTTATGAGCTCCCAAATTTGCTTTGCAAAACACAACAAAATTACATCCCCAAGAAGTATGTCAACGTATTTCGTCATTGTTGTGACTACAACAAAGTCAGATATCGGAGAGTGGGCACAGCTTTGAGAAGTTTGCAGTGCGTAGTTGAAAGGCGGACCCAGTGCAAAGGTGCGTCGCAGTGAACATAAATATTCATGGACCTTAAAATGTGGCTTTTCTTATAGGGTTTATATACTCAAACCAGAAGAAACCACCAGGAGAAAAAGATCACCGGACAGCGCTGCCCTGCGTCTTTCTACTTCCGCACGGGATTTTCGTTGCATCTATAGCCGTAAGCCTAGGCTCGTATATGCTATATGACGGATGACAGCGTACCTGTCGGGATCGAATTTCTCTGGCTCGCTCCAAAATCTTGGGTCGTAGTGCATCCTGAGCACTGGCACTCCTATGACAGTGTCCTTTGGAAAACGAATGCCTTTGTACTCGTAATCTTCGTCACAGGCACGCTGAACAAATCTGCAAAAAAAAATATCATGTCGTAAACCGTTCAGAGCCAACCTAAAGGTACCCTGTTGACCAGTGTCGACAGACGACCCCTGTCCAAGGACCATGGAGGAAAAAAAAATTGGAGAGGGAGCGCGACGCTAAGCAGCCAGCCTTCGCAAGCCAAGTGCTCGTGAAGCCGCTCTCTCCCCCGTTTTTCGCTCTCCCAGTCAGTCCTTTTTGTTTAGGTGCTGGTATGTTTTAGTTAGCACGTCTGCTCTGCCCGTGGCGCGGGCGTCTGCAGCAAGGAGATTGATCTACAGTCAGTTTGCCACGCTAGTCCGCGCATGCGTGCTGTAAGGCTAGATGTTACCGCACGCTATCACGCGGCGTAATCCAAGGGGACCGACTGTGTTCTTTTTACTATATTTTTGCTTCTAATGACGAGACTTCAATGCTGTCGCCGGACGCTCCCTCCTCAGTTTTTTTTTCCCTCCATGCCAAGGACAGTGACCGCTGCCACTGAAAACGGAGCTCTTATGAGGTAGACAAGGCCAAATAGCAGAATACAAGTGCCGCCATCTCCGGCCGATTTCGGAAAGCTAAATGGGCGCGTTGACATAGTGATAGATTCGGATCCCAGAGGCTACGCTGAACTGTTGTTAAACGCGTTTGGCATACCATGCACCGTTTTAGTGTCACCGGAGTGTTGGCAAACCGTGCAGCATTACCGCTCAAGCGTAGATCACGTTGACGGCGCCAGGGGGCGCCACGTACCCGGAAGCTCCGCGATCGCCTGCCGCAACGGGACCAATCAGCGCTTTCGCGCTGGAGGCGGGCGGGCAGGCTCCCGGTAACGGTAACAGGGTACACGGTATGCTAAATGCGTCTAAACTTGAACACAGTTACAACCAGTCCTTCTCGGTGTGGACTTAGCAGCTTGTGTCGAGTGGCGGAAAAAGTTTTCAGAGAAATTTTTCAACCAAAGTCATTTCTTATTCCTTTTTTACTGCGCGACAAACGTTCACCTACTAAGAAAGAGCCAGAAAATGATCTTTTTCTAAGTACGACAATTGGAAGCGGTAGTCATCTGTGCCCCTTCACACCAGCTCACTTGGGCCTTAAGCACTAAGCTACTGACTGCTACTTAAAATAAAAGCAAAGAACGAATTGCGATTAAATATGCATGGAAGTTGATTGCCTAGGCTGGCTTAATCTTCACTACTTGAACAGCGTTAAGGAGCATTAAGCTTTTCTGTACTTCTGAGGCTAATAATACTATGGGAGTTTAACATTCCAAAGCGACTCAGACTATGGGGTACGCCGTAGTCAAGGGCTCCGGATATTTCTACCACCTGGGGTTCGTCAAGGTGCACTGACATCGCGCATTGCACGGGCCTCGAAATTTCGCCTCCAGCAGCCGAGAGACGTAATTAACTAGGCCATGCAGGTATGAGATGAGGACTTCTTTTTGCCTCGCTGCTTTCCTGACGGCGCAAATAAAGAAAGAAAGCAAAGCCAGAAGACTTGGTGACGTTGTAGCCACTGCTCCTTATTTGTTTATTTCTTTATGGGCGAAAATTCGCGTTTGCGAGCAAGACGTGGGAAACCGAATCTGCAGTGTAGACACGAAATTTTGGTTCCAGGTTCTTATTAGCTGTAATAATGCGTAAGACAATAGTTTACATGGACAAGTTATAACGAAATTTCTTCCTTCAACTTTTTTAGTTTCGATTTCAACTGCCAAATGATGGCTATGACGTCAAAGGTGCGTACACACCACATGTAGCATATTAAGAACGGCGTCATGATTGCCGCTTCGTTGTTTTAATTCACTGCAACTTTTATGCCAGCCTACCCTAAGAGCAGGAACAAAACGAGTGAAGGAGCTGCGATTTTATCGCAGTTTTTCTCAAGCTTCCAATAACCTGGATCAATCATGGATGTTACAGCCACCTCTCTGCTCTTGAAATCGAAGCCGGAACTGCTGAGAGAAAAAATTCGAATTGAAATTTTTTAGCGGTCGTAAACGAAGAGCTTGTGGTGACCCTTGATAATTAAGTCTTACGCACCCTTTCAAAAAAGGATACAAGCAACGAAAAACTGTCTATACTCCTTCAAGAGCCGCAACCTTGCCATTTTACCGGGCAAAAACCTTCTCTGATTACAAATGCAGCCTCGGGTTCTTATATTTCAATACCAGACATTTATGTCCCTTCTGTACCCTGAAGTAACCACTCCCCCCCCCCCCCCCCCCTTTAGTTTCAAATGTAATCTCATTTAGGCCGCAAACTGCAAATTTGCGTGCCATAAACAAATCAGCCAACTGAAATGGCCCTGCACACCACGTAGATCGCACAACTGCAGTGCGTTTAGGGTATCTTTCGTTACGGGTGCTTTCTTGCGTAGTTACGACGTAAAAATACAGCTAGATCAGGAAGGCCGCGGGGTGAGAAGGGAAGCCGTAGAGGAAGAGCAGGGTCCTTGCCTTTCGCTGAAGGCAGTCGTGAGAACTGCTGAGGATATTTTTATCCAGGACAGCCTAAAATATTCACGTACCATATCGCATACCCAGCTGTTAGAAATTTCTGGAGCCCTCTACTACAGCGTCCCACATAGCCTCCGTTGGTTTGGGACGTTAAACCCCCTAAACCAAACTGAACCAAAATACTCTGGAAGCCCATTTCAGGCATTACAGAGGAGAGGGGGGGGGGTGCATAGTTGTAGCAAGCAAATATCCCCTGTAAACACGGAAATACAATACAAATACAGAAATATAGGAGCAGAATGAAAGCGATGCACAAACTCTGGTTAAGAACACGAAAATCGCGGGCTCTAACCCAGAAAATATTGCTGATAAGAAAGAAAAAATAAACAAATGTAGTCCATGTAGTTCTTATTGAGCGCCTAGAAGATAATTTTTAAGCAGACTTAGTTTCTTAGGTACACCGTACACTATCGCAGCAGAGGAACATAGGTTCAATGCCTTCTTATGGTTCCGCAGTCAGAATTTGTTTTAAAACGCCTTACCCATGAAGTGAAGGGTACATCCGTAGGGCTTCTGATATCACCTGACCAAGATATTCCATTCCGCATATGTTGTCGTACGTTAACTCTCCCTGCGCACGAAAAAAGGCAACAGCCCGTCTTCATTGCATTAAATATTTCATGCCGTCATACAAAACTTGTGCTTTACCACTGTAAACTTGTCGGCATAATTAAATATTTAGTATAGTGTTCGGAATTAGTAATTGGTGAAAAGGAAGAAGTATAAAGTGGTCTGTTATGCTGGAGTATTTTTATATCAAGTTAGTTATTAGAGTCGCCATTAGAAAACTCTTCTCAGAGATTTAGTGCGGCGGTAACAGCGAACTAACACGCTATTGGTTTCGCTTCCAGCTACAAAATTTAAGGATCGATTTCTACATTTTCGGTTCACGCTCGCTTAAATTTTGGGTTCTTTGTTAGTGTCGACAATCCAGGAAACAAGTTTAGGTGCATGTTGTGATGTCGACATATTTCAAATTCTTTCTAGGAGCAGCATGAGTTAGGGCATACGATATAACAACCCACAAAAAACAAAACCCCTTTCGGTGCTTAGCAGACCGCATGGCCTCATATAGAAGGCGTGTCGACAATCATGAACTAGGTTTTAAAAACATTCTCGGTTCTTTGCTTTCTTTGAGCCAATGATGAAGCAGTAAATGACATAGGACTGTTTAAAATACGTTATTCCTGCTCAGAACTTTGGTTGCAGATATGTGGTGAGGCATAATCGTCACAGAGAATAGATAGTCAGGAACAAAGAGGCGTTAACTCACATCTTTCTCAATTGTTTCCCGAACTTCTTTTCTAAGGCGATCTTGAACATCTTGATGCATTGCCAGGAGGTAGGTGGCAAACGTCAGTGGTGTAGCAACTGCATCAATCCTGGAAGAAGATGTTTTAAAAGTTTATTATTGTATGCTTCGAGTGACCCACGTTGAAGTATGGCTGTCTTCAGAGAAGTAAACCTCGACTTTTCGAGGTAAACCCCATGAAGTCTTATAAAGCAGACAACCCTTCGAGACGCAATATCTTGTTTGCACATGACGCTGTAGAACACGGAGCGCCCCTACTGTTCGTTCATTAAAAAAAACTGTTTGACTGCCAAAGATGCGCATATCAATTTCTTTGTACTCTAAACTATGTTCCATAGCGCAGCAAGAACTCAGGGGACAAACACAACCGCTACTGAGTTCTTGCTGCGCTATGGAACACAACGCATACCCACTAGTCCGAACTATCACCTTGTATTGTAAACTTAGCGCGTCACTGACTGCGGTGTGATATTACACTTTGGCGTCAGCCCAATGTCAGCCCAACAAGGTTTAATTTTTACTGATTTTTTCCTCAGATAGTACCATATAGCACGGATTGGTATGGCTGCTGTAATGCTGATTTTTTGTTCTCCAAGACCACTGGAATTTTACATGCCCACAGCTGTTGGTTATACCTTGGCCAGTGGAGCTGTCACATCGTCCTCTGGAATCCGACCCAGCAGTTCTCCTACAGCTGCTTCCTGCTGCTTTCCTTGAGGAACAGTACAACCAGGAGGTACACGTATCATTCAGCACGTGTATGTTAAATGCATCTGGTCCTCTTTTATGGCACGATCTTGGTGGCAGTAACAACAGGCCAGCAGTAAATAACCTCTGAGCGCTCCAGAATGTTATTGGCGTCTGTCACCGTGCAGTGCAGCAACTAGTTATGCGGCATGCAGCGAAGCAGGCCTGGTTCTGAACACTTTGAGGATTGCGAAGAACCACCGAGAGAAGTGCGTATTACCTTCACGGGGTACTACTTACGGGTACTACTTATGGGCTACTACTTATGGGGTACTACTTACTACTTACGGGTACTACTTACTACGATCTCAGCAGCAGGCCTTTATACAGCATCAAAATATAATATTCACGGTGTTAAAGACGTGTACCACGGATGGCAGCTGTATATATCCGTTGCCATTTGTAAATTTCTGCATGCATGACAATTTACGATGTTTATTGGTTTATTGGTGTTTAACGTCCCAAAGCCACACAGGCTATGAGGGACGCGTGGTGAAGGGCTCCGGAAATTTCGACAACCTGGGATTCTTTAACGTGCACTAACATCGCACAGTACACGGGTCTCTAGAATTTCGCCTTCATCGAAATTCAGCCGCCGCGGCCGGAATCGAACCCGCGTCTTTCGGGTCAGCAGCCGAGCGCCGTAACCACTGAGCCACCACAGCGGGGTAAACCTGAACCTAAACGATGTAACAATCGGAAGCTACGCTTTTCTGTGCAGCTGCCCACAAGACAGCTTTTTTTTTTACTGGGACTCGAGCTTGTTTGAAATACAATGGTCAGGTCGCTCAACTGTACCTTAATCCCCTTTTTTTATAAAAATGTTCATTTCGGACAGATAACAGGCTTCACTACGAAACAAAAGTAACGAATTGAGGACTCATTTGGAGCCATTCCTGAAATAGAGATATGAATCAGTCTTGACAGCTGGACTGTAACGTTTTTGCGCTTGACTTAATTCTCGCGATTCTCCGAAGCTCAACCCGCAAATTTTACCTCCTGGCTTTCGCAGAGCTTACAACGTTTTTTTTTCCCTTTAGCCATGGGACTTCTTAACTAATGAGCCCTACAGCCTCAAAAAAAATCATACATAGTAGAATTTTATATTAATATTATGCATTACGGAATCCGCGAATTATACAGGCAGCATGTAGTGATGGATTTGATTTTTTGGTTTCTGCTCTAATAGACAATAATCAAAGTGACATAAAGACCACTTGCTGTAAACATTGTTAAATCAGTGCGTCGTCAATAAACCGCCAAACGGAGAAAACCAGAACGCTTTTCTGCTCCTGAGCAAGTGTCCACTACCTTCATTGAAGCCTTAAAGTTTTGCTTCCTTTAAGCCCGAAAGCGATGCAGGCTATGAATAACGCCGTAGTGGAGGGCGCCGTATAATTTCGACCACCTGGAGTTATTTCACAGACGTCACTCAGTATAAGGGCCTTCAACATTTTACCTCCCTCGAAATAATACCACCATGGCCGGGATCAAACCTGCGTCGTTCGGATCAGCAGCCGAGTGCCATAAGGACTGAGCCGCGTCCACGGCTAGTTGTGCTGCCCAGATGTTTTGTTGCTGTAGTACAAACCTCACGAACAATGTTAAAAGCAACGCAGTGCGGTAAGCAAAAAACTAGTAACGGACATAGCCAACGATAGCAAAGGATTTTTTTTCAATGTAATTTTTTTCCTGCAGGTCTTAACTGGTATGAGCGATGTTACTTGAACCGAGAAGGGAAAAGTGCATCTGATATACTACATAATAGAGCGATAAAAAAGGTACTCACGCAGCAATAATGAATAGGGTGCCGTTCGCCAGTGTTCGTGTGCGGCATGTTAGATGCACCTTCTTGTCCTCTGCTTAAAAGGCAAGTGATAAAACGCATGCGTTTGTCACACTAAAAACGTAGCACAAACAACATGCCAACACAAAAGTGAAAAAACGTTTTTAACACTACTGTGATGAATTTGATGGAATTTCAGGTCGCCGAAAACGTCAGATTAGCGATAAGGCATTCCTGAAGGGCCGTAGAGCTGTTGATGTGTATTGCAGGATATAACAGAATTTAAAATACAGTGCTTAAATGCCGCGATTTAAGCATGTTTCAACGTTATTTCTTTTTACACAAGATCGCTATGGACATGATCGGTTCAGAACTCACTCCCCCCCCCCCCCCCCCACGCACACACATACAGCGCCGCAAACGGCTCATTGCCAACTTATTCAGCGAAGAACGACTGAAATAAGCGGAAATACAAACTACATGATGGAGAATAATGGTGGAGATTAAAGCACATGGCAGGAAATGCTAGAAGACGTGGGTGACAGTGATGAAGTGGAACACGTCGATGACGGTGTTTTTAATCTTTTTCGGCGCTTCCCCATTGCCGCCTAAGTATTTCTCGCTTGCGATCAGAATTCGTATCCCCTGAGAGCTGTCAATGCATTATGCACTCAAGCTATTTTAAATTTTTCTTCATTAACATTGCTGCAAGCAAAGTGCCACTTCATGCTGCAAGCGCTGTCCGTGTGTACTCTTTTAAACTCACCGCTTTCGGTGAAATATTTCATGCGAGATACCAGTTTTCACGAAAAGCGCTCCCAAAACGCAGTAGTACATTCAGAAAAACAGCATGTGGCTAAATATTCAGTGTACTTAAACGTTGGCCACCAAACTTCAATTTCCTTCATTCCTAAGGAGACCGAACTGTGAACTCACCTTTGCTTTCGTTCACTGGATCAAAATTAATTCGTGGACTGTCTTCGGATTCAGCATTCAGTAGAATTTGTAAGAGATCCGCTTTTTTGGCCTATGCCAGGAAGAAATACAGTAATTTTGTACATTTCTTGTTTGAACACTGGGGTGGGAAAGTGAGGGACTGCACAGGACAGATGGACGAAGAAGGCAGCAGTCATTGAAACAATTGAAACCATATAAAATTGTACTCAGTTATGGTGGTGTTGAATATTCTATAAAATGAGGTGACTAATGATCTGAGATTGAAACAAGTTTCACACAAATCGTAAAAACTATAGCCACATGCGCCCGGTGGGATAAGAACCCACAACCTCCTGATATTGTTTGCAGAGCCCTAGCTATTACGCCAAGACTGGAGTTGTTTCCCTGTCTGCTTGTTCTTCTGAGTATATTTTTGTTCCTTGCCGAAGAGTGTTCACCAGCGGAACCCTGCTAGCAAGGGCATATGTAGAATATACTCACACACCGTAAGTGCTGCTGCTTGTTAACATTCAAGAATTGGCCGCATGCAGAACAATAAAACTCGAATGCTGAAGGTGCCAGCCCTGCACAAGCATGCGGGTGTTGCGAATATGGCTTCCACAGGAGGCGGCATGTGGTCTTTTCTTTCATTCTCGGCAAAGTTTCCGTCTATCTAAAATATTCACACAACTAATTCTCCATTGTGATACACAAAACTACAAAAAAAATTGAAGGGCACACTTAAACTTCGCCTTAAGGGTAAGACGCAATAGAGTAGGAGGTAATTCTCTCATATGCAGAAACGGTCAATCTACATTCATAGATCCCTGCGAGTCCTCATACCCCTCCTGTCGCAGTGGTGCAGCGGTTAAGCATTGCGCCACTGCTTTGCGCTGGCAGGTGCTGCCAGCAAATGTAAAGCAGCCTTTTTCACTCATGATGATGTTTGTACAAATTGGTACTGCGTTATAGAAATTTACTGAAGTGCGATAGAGAAACAACTAATATAAGGGAGAGGAAACAAATAGGCGCTATTATCATCATCATCATCATCAGCCTGACTACGCCCACTGCAAGGGCTAAGGCCTCTTCCATGTATCTCCAACTAATCTTGTCCTTTTACAGTTGCGGTCACCGTATCCCCACTAACTTCTTGATCTCATCCGCCCACCTAACTTTCTGCCACACCCCGCTACGCTTGCCTTCTCTTAGAATCCACTCCATTACCCTTAAAAACCAGCGGTTATCATGCCTTCGAATTACAAGGCCCGCCGATTTCTTCTTCTTGATTTCAATTACGATGTCGTTAGGCCCCGTAACGTTACTTTGCTTTAATTGTTAAATTACTGAGTGTCTCCACAAGCCAATTAGCTTGCCACTCAGGCAGGAGACAATCACAGGCCGAAGGGTTTAAAATGTGATCTCAAATACAAGTCTATATAGCCTTCATGCATTAGGAACTCTTGCCAGCTCTTTTAGGGTAACTATACTCCTAATCACCCTCTATAATTTTATTACTAATGTCTGTTGTTTCAAGCTGACACGCAGAGCTCTCTGATCATGACTCAGTGTATTAGGTATAATAAGAACATGCACGAAATATATATTATAACGAATAATCGCTTTTTAATAACAAGTTCATGATATGGATACGAATTTCCACTAAACTGCTTGATTTAAATATCCTTCTTCTCCCCTAACATTTCCACAACCCATGATCACAACCACTGATCTTATCCATTGCAGTGAATAAGATACTCACCCCATTCATCCTTCGTCGTTCTTCGAAAAGAGGGCCAAAATACGCAAGTACAGTGTCCATGGGAACACCTCGTGACAAGCCGTATTTCAGCAGTGGCTTGAAAAGAAATGGTAGCTCTGAGATGGAATCTGCACGAAGAACATAAACCGCAATTTGCGTTCTTTTAAGCGTAGCACGTTAAAACAAATCAGACAAAAGCACATCTGTCCATTTCGAGTTTGACCTGCACAGCAGCCGCGTGTCACCTTTGGTGACCGTTGGCTGTGCTGGCGCCAATACGCAAATCTCACTCATCCAAACTTTGCGCCTTCACAATGAAGATGCGGAGCACGGCGCATGCTGCATCTACTCTAAGGAGATCATTCTTAGAAGGAATCTAGAAAAGACAAATGTAGTCACTGTCCACCTTTGCTCGACCCTACTGAAACTTTCCGTATGACGAGTTTCGTAATTCCATGCGAATCCATAAGAAGTGTTTGGAGTTCGTACAAGGCATATGGAGTCGACTGTATAGAGAGTGGTAGGGAAACTTGTGAACTCCACATGACTTCATGTACACTCTATTGAAGTCGTAAAGAAATTATGTGGAGTGCTTATGGACACTGCACAGACAAGATATAGATGGATGTCCATATATTTCCTTTTATCTTATGAACTTCTTATTCCCATAATTCCATACGAGCTGCTCATACAGAACCTTTCAGTTAGGAAACGACTCCTGGAGAGTGATTTCAGCTAAGCACGCGGAAGCGCGCGTTTTGCGTAGATTTTATGTCTTGCGACAAAAGCAGAGAGGAAGAAAAGCTTTGGAACCATACGTCCGCCTTTGCTGAGAATGTAAAGATTTTTTGAGAACTTTGGGACTAGCCATATGCTGATTGGAGGCGCTGTTATCGGTCGCGCCTGCCGGTAGCGAGGCTCTGTTGTGCGGCATCCAATCATAATATGCCTGGTGCTCGAGACTTAACCCACCGTACCGCTAGGGCTCCATGATAATAATGCCTGTCGATGCATTATAGGCATAAAAGCTTAGTGCTGAAATCTGATCAGTGTCTCTAGAACAGAAAAGTTCCAGCTTCTCATGCTCTATTACCTGGATATCTCTGAATGTGAAAAAAAATTACCTGGATATTGCTTTGATGCGAAAAAATTGCCGCTATCTGACATCCGCTCCATAAAGCAGGTTGCAGTCAAACACCGGAGTGTAGATTTTTGAAGGCGATAGGAGTGGGAAATAAGTGAATATAAATAAAAGTCTAATAAAAAACACTAATAACACTGCTTTTGAAGTCGCGGCCATATGGAACAAATATGAAGCAGAACTCTCAACAGCCCTGTTCATTATTGCACGGAAATACCAATATAAAAATTGGAGCCCTTCACTACGGCATTCCTCATAGCCTGAGTTGCTCTGGAACGTAAACACCCATAAATCATGAACCATAAGCCATAAGCCATAAACCAAACATAAAATGGTGAAGAATGTAAATAAAAATTTTATTATTCTATAGCTCGTCGTGTTACGATGAACGTTGGGGGATATGAGCTCATGCATCTTGTTTTTATGCTCGCCGTTTTTCAGGTTGACAGCATGTTCGCAAATGATAATTGAGGCTTCCCACACCGTGCCTCCCGAGGATTCTGCTATGATCCTACGCCTCTGTAGCTGAGACTACATTCTGTTTCATCCTTACACAGCCCAGATAGCCAAGCCTCACCTGTTGTTAATTGACAGTGCCGCGTTTACTGTAGCAGGTGAGATTCCGGGCAAAGAATGAACAAAAAACTCACACAGCCCAGCTTACATGGGGGCGTACTAATTGTTGAGAATAATCCATAAGACCTCCGATGCGATATGTTCCTGAAATCAGGCCTCATGATCGCGGCGGATCAGTGGCCGCATGCTAGTTAGGATGCGATGTACCCGGTCAGACAGACACTCTAACTATTTCGCATTGAAGTAGACCGCCAGTTTTTGTAGAGAGACACCTCATGTGCGGGGTCAACATCAATACATTTGGAACGCCTTTACTGCAACCACGCTAACGATAGGCCGTGGGTGCTTGGTATTTTATTATTGTCAGTTAATGATGAATGCTGTACTACAGAATTATACTTTTTGGCTAAGATCCCCGCAACAAGTTATCCCTCCACCAAAGACGAGAATACAGCCTTTCGGTCTTCGGCATAGCGCACATATAAAAGCTCGGACTTGGTCAGAGGCAAAAGCTTTTTTAAATGATGTTTACATACAGATGGTTATGTGCAGAAACAAACTAGGACCCTGGTAAGTTCACCTCTGATGCAAAGCCCATATATTGAAGTTGAAAGAAACTGGAAATGGCGCAAGAAACGAGGACACGGAAGGCACACAAAAGACAGGAGTCGGCATGGACTGTATAAAGACAGGAAAACTTACGGACTCCATATGACGTCATGTAGACTGTATAGAAATTGCATAGAAATTATGTGGAATTATATATTTCGGAATACTATCAATGCCTTCTTCGGATTTTTGCAGGCGAGGGCAAAACATACAAATGCAGGTTGAGTGCTAATTTTTTTTAAGAGTAGAAAATAAAGGCAAATTATGGAATACAAATGGCAATAATAAATAAAGCAATGGTGTCATAAAACTGATGATGGCACTTGAGTACAATAACTACACTGAGAAGAGCACTGTATTACAAGAATATGAGCAAGGTTATGATGAGAGGAATAAATGTACAGAGCTCTCAGCGAGGGTAATAAATTTTTCTATGGGGCGCTGGGCTGTGACTGATAGATGCAGGCGATTCCAATCCAGAACTTGTGGAAAAAAAGAATATTGCAAAGTATTACTGCGACAGAAATGCTTATAGACACTGCACAGAAAACATATTGATTTCCATATGTTTTTCTTTCATCTTTCGGACTCCATATTCCAATAATTTTATACCAGCGGCTCATGTGAAACCTGTCATTAGGGATCACACTACCCACATCGAAACTTGTAAATAGAGATCACCCCTTACTGATGAGCACCATCTTGCTCTCGCCGAACATGCCGGTGCACTGCCGGCACTTGAGGAGAAGCTTGCAGGCCGCCTCGTCGCCTCGCTGCACGTCGGTACGGGTGCCGTGAAACACCCCCATGGCTACGTCCATTGCCAGGCGAAGCACGTGGTCGTGCATGTTGACTACACCGTCCTGCTTTGCCGCGGCCACCCCGATCATGTCCGAAAATAGGCTGGCACGATCTTTCATTATCACCACAGCCTGCGAAGAGGAAGAGAAAATTGGCCCCATCTACTTCAGTTCCTTTCTAACACGTTATGTCTTACGTGTTTTGTTAAACTTTTTCTCGTTTAGATGGGCAAAGCGACAATTACAGCAAACCACGTAACTGCTCGAAAGGCGTTACTGAAACATTCTCTCCTCCTTCAGCACTTAGTTCGTGTGCGCAGTTCATCACCATAGTACTTCCTTGTATGACGTTCAACAACAGTTGGCGAGGACTGGATGATGGTTTGGTTTATGGACTTTAACGTCCCAAAGCGACTCAGGCTATGAGGGACGCCGTAGTGAAGGGCTTCGGAAATTTCGAGCACCTGGGGGTCTTTAACATCGCACAGTACACGGGCCTCTAGAATTTTGCCTCCATCAAAATTCGACCGCCGTGGCCGGGATCGAACCCGCGTCTTTCGGGTCAGCAGCCGAGCGCCGTAACCACTGAGCCACCGCGGCGGGGCAAGGACTGGATGAAAATGAATGCTTTTGGTAAAAGTAAAACATCAAATGTGTGCGCTGCCTTAGATGTCTTGCTTTACAACATCTGGAAATACCATCATCTTCAAAATTAGCATAAGACTAACTACGCACTCTGCACGCCTCTTCCATATGTCTCGAAATAACACTTTTCTGTGCCAGTTTCGCCCGCCATATTTTGGCAAACTTCCAAATCTTCTCCGCCCGACTGACTTTCTGCCCCACCCTGTTAAGCTTCCTTTCTCTTGGCATCAAGTCCGTTGACGATCAACTGTTATCTTGCTTCCGCATTACATGCACTACCTAAGCGCATTTTTTTTCTTCCAGTTTTTATTAGGATATTACAGTCTCGTGTTCATTTCTTGGCCCACTTTGTTCTCGTCTTGTTTCCTAACGCTACACCTATCATCTTCCTTTCCACAGATCGATTCGTTGCCTTTAACTTAAGCTTAACTGTTTTCGTTAGTCTCCAAGTTTCTGCCGCATAAGTGAGTGCTTGTAAGGTAGTTTTGTTATATATGTTTATATTGAGGGATATTGGTGTACTGACGTTACTCCCGTGCAAGTCTGTAGAATGCAGTGCAACTCAGTCTTATTCACCTAGTTATTTAATACTTCTGTTTCGGGTCCGCGGTGACAACCTGACCTTGGTAGATATATGGCCTCAAAAGGTGTGCACAGAGTTCGCTATTTTATTCTTCAAAAATGCTTCAACTTAACCTAAACCTGGTCTTATTGCTGCGCGTGTGTTCAAAGAGAAAATTCAGTGGCTTCTTTTACTTAAAATCAATTGCCGTTTCCGTCGGTGCAAAGGGTGAGTTACTGCTTCAAGGACACGAGTCAAGCTTGGGGCTTTTTTAATAAAAGTTCCCTCAGTTACATTTGAACCCTCGACCGCTTTACATAGCAGCCACTCAGCTCCAGATGTAACTAAGAGCATATGGAATCAGCGAAATACTGACCACCAGTAACAGGCCAGTCCACTCTGCTAAAATTGGTTTTTGAGAAAATGAAATGGCCCAGTATCTGTCTCACCTATCTCGGCGGACACCTGAACCACGCCTTAAGGGAAGAGATGGAGGTAGGAGTGAAAGAAGAGTGAAAGAGGTGCCGTAGTGGAGGTCTCCGGAATAATTTCTACCACCTGGGGATCTTTGACGTGCACTGACATCGCACAGCACACGGGCGCCTCTTGCGTTTCGGCTCCAGCGAAACGCAGCTGTGTTCTTCATTTACCGTCGTTTGTGTTTTTCCTCCTTAGGCTCTGTGTGAGTTACACCAACTGGCCTACGTTGTCGCCTTCAAGTCTTTGGTACGCATGATGTTAAAAAATTTGATAAGTGAAGTAATGCAATCTTGAAAACGCTTGTACCACGTAACGTTCACGTGTGGTGTGTACACACCACACGTGGGTACACACCACACGTGTACCCACGTGTACCCAACGTGTACCCAAAAGAGGGACCCAGCCAGCTGCGAAATGCAAGCTGTCGAAAACAAAATGCCAATGCCAGCTGGCTTCTGTGGGAAGGCCGAGGCTACGGCTGCTTATCTGTTTTTTCAGCCAGCGTCCGCTTCGGCGGACGCGGTTGTTGCGACGCACGTCTTTTCTCTCTTTCCTCCTATCTTTCAACTCTCTTCTGTCTGCACGTGGCAGCGGTGGTAGGCCTGTGCACTTTCCTTTTCATCCTTCTCTCAGCCGCAACAACAACATTCGTGTGCTATACGGAAGGTAAAGTACAGCAGCTGCGTCAGTTCATTACAACTTCTGCACTTAGCGTGCCTGTTGCGGAGCTCATTAAATTTCTGTGTCATTTTTGGGGCACACTAGAAGAAAAACAGCCGCTGCAGGGCTTCGGGCAGGGCTTTACGAAACCCAAACGGGTAATGCCGCATGGCTTCCTGCCTTTTAGCTGTTAGCTGAAAACATGTGCAGCTATTTATTTAGCATGTTTGTTCCCGCAAAGATTTTTTTTTTGTGCGAACTTGTATATCGTTCTTTGGTACTCTGACTAAAAATACGACACAGCCCGTCCGAAATTACATTTTTTTATCGCCCGGTCGTCACGACAGATTTTTCTGTACTATTGCGAAGCAGTTTATTGTAGTAACATAACTGGCTTGGTCGCTACTGCATGTGGCGCACAATATTACGAAAAATCCTATTGCTGTTCCTTGAAGTTTAATCCCGATCGCAAAACATTACAGCAAAATCTTTTTAGACAATAGAAAACTTTCACCTGTGGTATTAGATAGGTTAGCTGCTTCTGCTTTTGCATGGTAAGAGAAACAATAGCGTCATACGAACCTGTTTCATGTAGGAACCCTTGAATGCCGGCGAGATTAGTCCACGGAGCTCCTTCCAGTCATGTCCAAACACTCTCGTAAGCCGCACTTGGTTGAGGAGCAGGGGCTTTGTGACCAACGTGAAAACCTGCAAAGACGCCGGACGACTCGTGACAATCTCTCTGAAATAGCATGGAAATAGCTGTTTTTTTCCTAATTTTTAAATTTTTGCAGCCTTTTTGCAAAACCTACCACATCTGCCACGACAGATGAAGAGGGTGATAAAACTCAGCATTAACAGCCCGCGGCTGACTCTCTTTGATGTGGCTGAGAATAGCGCTCCCGAGAACTTCTGCAGGCTTCGTTCACGGAAATCTTAGTGCGAAAGATCGCTGAAAAGCGCTAGAGCTGGCTGAACAGGCTATTTTAATAGCTACTTAACCTTAACCATTACGGTGGGTATGAACTGAAATCTACAAACGGACTGTCCAAAATGTTATCTTGGATTTTCATTGTTTGCCTGCAGCAACTTTTTAACGCTATGTAATTTCAATTATACTTCGCACATCTATTCACAACCAATCCTTTTTTATCTATTATTGATATCAGTATCTCAACACATCTGGGATCATTTCTTCCAAGCAGGCTGTTCTGCTGCAGGCGTATCTAATGCAGGGCTCACACATAAGTAAAAAAAGACAAAAAGTGTAAGTTTTTAATTTATATGGGCCTTGCTTCCTTTATCAGTCATTTATAAAGTGACCTTACGTACAGCATCCATATTCCGAAAATATTCATTGGAGGTCCAGTAATTTTTTAAGTGGTAAAGACTTGGTTTCCATTCTTTACCTGTGTTCATATTTTGAAATTTTAGGGTGCTTTTTGTCTCATCAACACCGTCATTTTGTTTTGTCTTCTCTTGAGTACTGACCTCATGGTCGGTGGTGCGTACCTCATTCTACGCCGCAATAAAATTAATTCCGCCGTTCCTTGATTTTCCTACCTGTCTTTCGGTGATTGTTTTTCCGTCCTTGACAAAGACCTGCTTAATCATTTCTGGGTCACTTGTGAGCACCGCCGGAATGGACCCATGAAAATACCTGGAAAGACGAGGGGGATTTTTGTTCTCTGTGACATAGTAAACAGGTTACACCTGCCGAGGCAGCTTTTCAGGTATGTACTTCACTCTACAACTTTTCATGATAGAAACACTTCCCTTTACAATATTTAATAGATACAGCTGTAACGAAGTAGTGGTATGAAGGTAATTATTGCAGGAAGAGTCCGCAACTAATGATAAAATCGTCTCAAAGCTTATTCTCTCTGTCGTCAAGACTTCCCAAATCCTGCTATCGAATGTATGAAACCGCATATAATTTTGACTTATTACCCTTATCTGTGTGCTTCTCAATATGAGCTGCTCACAGAGAAACGTGTTTCATCAAATCAGAACGAAATTTTTTTGTTTGGTATGTTACCTAACAGCTGTCGCATACGAAAACCTTCGTGTGTTGGAGGTTTCGATGAGTTCTTATACCAAGTTAAACTTGCTTTACGAAATTCATCTGCATCTTAGAATATTCGAAATTTCTTTCAGCGACAGGCAAGCACAATTCACCCATTATATATTTTGCGAACAAGGCTTACTCTGCAAAACTTCGTCATCTAAGTTCCATTTTGCTTTGTGTTACTTTTGGGGACAATATAAGTATTCTTGTTTTTTTTAAATATTACTGGTAATAAGGCTACGCGGACGACTGTCAAATAAAAATTCACGCCCGAGGGTAGTCTTTATAGGAACGTCGTGTGCTATGCTTTATTTCTTTGGTGCCCTTTAAAGGCGATGTCTCCTGCGCTTTTGTTGAATAACAAAGTTAAAAATGCATGCTATCCACATGCTTGAGTAAAATTGTGCCTGCAAAGATGTAACCAGTAAACAAAAAAAGATAATTACCCAACAATGTCGCCGTACTTCGTTGTCCAATCATCGAACGTGGCACCCATTCCCTGCAAAAAAGACACCAACATGAGCCTGCCTCTAAATAAGACAGCAAATTAACTGTTGTAACTTCACAAGAGGAGGACAATGCGATTCTGTTCGTACTAAGGACGCCTCCTTTCTAAAACACTTTCTTTCATTTCATTCAAATAATTGGGCAAGTAACCATGTTTGAAAAGCAAACGAAGTCTCGAAACGTAGTAGCGATAAAAAAAATTGACTGCTTGTTAGGTTAATAGTGATGGTTCAACAGCGCAAACACACACAGACCAAGAAGGAGAGCAGACACACACAGCGCTGAACTTACAACTGATTTTTTTGTTAGGAAGAAGCATGTCATTATATACACACACGAAAACAACACACATGAAAAAACAGCGCACATGCGCAATGTCAACAATCTCATAGTACTAAAAAAGGTAAAAACCGCTTTAAAAGCACGTGTGTATCCACAGAACCACTATCCACTGTGTAGCATTTTCATTTCCCTTACAGATAATGTTACAGATGGCGCACTCACGCACCCTTTATCTTTCCTTTTAATGTGAAAGGCTTCAGCAATTTCTCTAGTGCGCTGGTCAGAATGACGAAACAACACATCAGTATCACCAAAAAACGGCGTGCATTTGCATGTGAAACAATGCTTTGCTAGGTTTGTTTCCTTGTTCTTTAAAGAATTAGCGTGCTCCATGAGCCGCACATGTGTCTGTGTGTGTGTCTGTGTGTGTCTGCTCTCCTTCTTGGTCTGTGTGTGTTTGCGCTGTTGAACCATCACTATGAACCTACACCAACTGGCCCAATCTGCAGTTCTTCTACAGTTGTTAGGTTAATTGGTACTTGTTTAAAAACAACAGTGAACCGGCTGTCGCCTTAAGAGAAGTGATAACATAATTACCTTGCCAAGCAATTCCTCAAGGTTGCCATATATAAAGCTTGGAGAAGGACCAGGTATTCCAAGTCTTTTGAACAAAGAAAACTTCCATGCCCGTTGTGCGCAGAACCTGGGAAGATTGTCCGAAAATGAAACCAACAGTACGTAGAATTATTGAGCAGCGTAAACTTCAAGACTGAATTGCAACTGAAAGGAACGCAGCTATCTACTATTTTGAGCTTACTTGAGCTAGACGTAGCGCAGAAGATCTGGCATAACTAAATATATTCACCTTTTCATTGCACTCGCGGAAACCGCTGCACGGAAAAGCACTTTCGATTGAATGCCGACTGCCTGAATTTTTATATTTATAACAACATAAGCACTCACCGGCCATGGAGATAACTCATACTACGTTCTATATAGCTTTTCAGTCTTCTGGCCTCAGTAAAACTTTCGGGCAGTTCATCATGTTTATATAAAACGGAAATCTTATTATACATGCATTACCAATTCTGTGTTGAAAACAGATCAGCGCGGTCTCCAACAATAAAAATTTTTCATTTAGATTGTTGAAGAAACTGTCTTGGGCTCCAGGAGCACCTTCCTGAATCGGTGGTACCGCTCACACATGAAGCTGGATCAGCGTCAAGTTCTTAGCATCGAACCATTCACTTGAAAATTCCATAGAGAACGATGCAGAGCAATAGGCAAAAATTAAATACATATATTACTATATTATTCAGTTTGCAGGAAATCCTTAACCATACAACGAAGCGTAGATGGCGCAATGAATTCATAGAGCTGGCTCGCATTTCCTAGTCTCAACGTATAACGTCCGCGGACTGAGCTGAATTTAAAGCTTACCATGCCACGAGCGAGACGAGGACGGCTAGTAGTGCAAGGCCCGCTGGACCCATCAACAATGCGAATGGACTGCTTTCAGAACGACGCGCGGCAGTTGTGACAAGCGAGACTCATCTGCACGCGAGGCAGATGGAGTCTAGACTCCGGCTTTTAGCTCCCAACAGGTGCAGCACCGATAAACAAGCTTCAACAGCAGATGGCGGACAAAAAGAGAATAGCTTCAGATAATTTTTCCTCATTAGTTTCAAGCACTCTGCCGGTAAGTGGCACCGGAAGTCACATTTCCGATCGCGAATATCCTTTGCACTGCTTTTTCTTTTAAACATGCATCGTAAATCAGTCGAACGAAACCCACAGCACATTTTGCAAGGAATAGGCACAAGAGATCAGAAACGAACGAATTGATTGGCTTGTCCCCCCTTCGAGCCTCGCCTTCTGTTTGCACAGAATTCTCCACTTCCTTTACTAATAGTTTTCGTGCTCGCCGCGTTGTAGTTCTCCACAATTTTTAACTGCGCTTCGCGGGTGCAACGAGGCTCTACGAGTTGTGCCAGATCCATATTGCTCTTTGGAACCAAGTTGAATTTCACTATGCGGTCCTTCCTGGAGCTACAACGTGAACGTCCAAATAACACCACGAATCCTCTTCCAACTGAAGTGAAGCCACAATGTGTGGATTCGAAGATAATTTGTTTTTAAATCTTGTAGCGCAAAACCAATTTCACTATCAGGAAACTTTCCTTTATCATTACAGAGGCAGAGCGCAAAGTGCTCGCGTATGTTGTGTGCAAAGAATACCGCAGAACTCTAATGCGACGCGCCCTTGCATGCGTCTCCTTTCATGCCTTTAGTTATGAATTGAACAATATTGGGGTTGAGATGTTCACACTGGTTCAGAAAAAGCGAGGTCTTCCTTTTAATACGAGTATTATTGTTATAATAATTTAAATGTGTGCTTTGCAACCTCAACATAACAAAGGGGGATTACGCTCGCGTAGTGTGCCAAAGGCCCCAAATCAGAAGTACAATTAAAACCTGCTACGGCAACGCGATTATTGTAGCACTGAAATGTAAATCTAATACTGCCGTAAACTCAGATTTGTCACTTCAGCTCGCATGATCCCCGCTTACTGTTACAGGTATCTTTCATGCTGATGTTGCATGGCAACTGAACAAAAAAAAAATCCTTTTTTTCAGCTCCTTGAAGTGAGGTCACCATTTCTTCGTGCTCACTGAGAAGAATACCGTTAGAAGAACAGAGGTGAAATGCGGCGCTGTTAGCGTTTTTTTTCTGCGTTGTTTTTATATTCTTAAACTCAGCTGTGGGAATTTTTGCGCTTTTCTATTTGCACTCTACTGTTGTTGTTTTTGTTGGTTTTTGCTTTTTTTACTGTGCTTAAAAATGGTGTGTGTATTTCTTGTTTCTCTCTTTACTGCACCTTTGATTTTGAACAAAGTGTCATCAAAGTGCTTCCTGTGTCCCCCCTATGTAATACCATCCCCGTAGGTCCTTTATATATTTGTGTAAATAAATAATTAAATAACATGAAAAAGGATGAAGAAAAAGCTCTAGAAATTTTGATAAATTAGTTTCGGTTGCAAGGTATGAAGGTAAATCCTTCCAATCTTTCGGAGTGCGGGAATGAACGACCTCGCAAAATGATAAGTACGACAGTTCGCAGATGTAGAAAAAAAAGTTAGTTAGCGGTTAGGAGATGTCAGAGTTAGATTATTGTGTTGGTTCCATGACAGATTGGACTGAAGGTGAATAACAAGGTACTTCTATCAGGTATTATGTTCAATTTTCCAACTTAAAACAGTGCGCAGGGACAGGACACAGTCAAGAAACACACAGACACAGCACTGACTGACAACTGACAGTTGTCAGTCAGTGCTGTGTCTGTGTGTTTCTTGACTGTGTCCTGTCCCTGCGCACTGTTTTAAGTTGAAAAATGAACCAACTGGCCCCGCTACTTCCCATGATGCATTATGTTCAAGCAGTTTCATGAGGTTTTGTGAGCAAGCAGTTCAAGTAAGTTTCCATGCAACCTACTCCTATCTTTGTATTATGCGTTCATGCATAGTCACACCACTTATGGGGTTATTGCACGGGGAAATACTTATCATTGCATTTATCGTCTCTGCAACACTTACGAACCCGGGCCATCCGCATTATTACCCGTAGCCCTTTCTCTACTAATGCTCGTTGTTAATTGCATGAGGACAATATTTTACCAGTCCACCAGCTTTTCTACTATCTCCTTGGAATCATGTTCTTTAGGCTATTACATGGCAACATACATTTTCAGTTTGTCGACACCATCCTGCTGATGAATCATGACCCTACCAGATTTGGAGCGAGAAACAATTTTCTGCTCTCCAAAGTCCATACGAAGTTGGTAAAACGACGTCGTCTTTTCAAGCAATTGCATTTTGAAATACATTGCCGCCCACTCTAAAATCATGAGTTTCCTTGCCTGCATTCAAGAATAAGCTCAAGGTAGTTTTGTTGGAATGCTGATCTTTTTTCCTCTTTTTATGTATACTACCTCTCGTTATTGTGCTTTTTGACTCTGTTTTTGTGGTGAGGTGTTGAATTGTTATTTTCTGTATTTTATAATTATCCGCTAACTATGCCTTAAATATTTCTTGTATTATTGATCTATCGAGTGTCCCGGTAGAGTCTGACTTTGAGACCCTCATCTGTACTCTTATGATCTTTTGTTTACCTCTTGGGACAAATAAACAGTCATTTTACCAGTTAAGGCCAGTGTTATTAAGGAAAAAACTGGTGAATATGCGGGATACGCATTACCAGTTCTGTGTTCCAAACAAATCATCGCATTCTTCTACAATGCAAAACATACATTTTGAATGAAAACCTCCGCACGTATTCGTTCAACTTCCACCTGAACCAGAAGGGGTATAAAAGAATAACGCAGCATGTTTTGGACGAAGGGCTTAACACTTTATAAGGATTTCTGGATTTGTTTCGTACATTTAAAACCATGAACCTGTATTGAGGGCAACAAATACTCAGCGATTTTAATTTTCAGTTAAGAACGGTCGTAGCCAAATTACTGACAGAACACGAAAACTTGTTTGGATGGGGACGCCTGCAAATGCAATACTGTAAAGTTCTGCTGCTTTTCAAAAAGCTTATGATGGAATGAAATCACAGCACCATCACGTAGAATGTGGTAGAATAGATGTACAGCCTTTGTCAAAAGTAACCAGGCTGCATGGTTTGCTTCTAGCTCGTACAGTGCAGCTCTCACAGCTTCCCTGAAGCTGAAATGGTCGTTAGAGGTAAGGACTGGCTGTCTTCTTACCTTCTAACACCTTTTAATCTTTAGGAAAGCCACAAGGGCTCCCCTATACAAGCTAGAAGCAAACCATGCAGCCTGGTTACTGTTGACAAAGACGGTAAATCACCATTATGCTAAGCATACGCGTATGCATCAAATAGGACAAATCAGAAGGCACCGCCAATGGCTTCTGTGGTAGTTAGCTACAGCACTAGGTGTGTAAATATAAACAATATTTCTACACTTTGATTCATTGGCACGCCTACTGTAGTCACATCTACAAAGGCTAAAATGAAAAAAAAAGAACACTACAGCGGAAATAGTACAAGCGTTCATAATCGATTAAGGGCCTTTACACCTCTGGGCCCCAATGGGGGCAAGAAACTTGCGCTGCAAAGCCCTGATAAAGACGTGGATTAGACAGACCAGTTGGCACATTACACATTATATTAGCTCAACGGCAACCATGACAGAGTGCAAAAAGACATTGACACTCGCCGCGGTGGATCAGTGGTTAAAGCGCTCGTCTACCGAGCCGGAGTACCCGGGTTCGAACTCGACCGCGGCGGCCGCGTTTTGATGGAGGCGAAACGCTAAAGGTGTAATTGTAAATTGGTTTTTGAGGAAATGAAATCGCGTAATATCAGTCTCCAATATCTCGGTGGACACCTGAGCCGCGCCGTAAGGGAAGAGATAAAGGAGGTAGTGAAAGAGGATAGAGAGATAGAGATGCCGTAGTGGAGGTCTCCGGCAATAATTTAGACTATCTGGGTATCTTTAACGTGCCCTGACATCGCACAGCACACGGGCGCCTTTTGCGTTCCGCCTCCAAACGCTAAAGGCGCCCATATGCTGTGCGATGTCAGTGCAAGATCTCCAGGCGGTCGAAATTATTCCGCAGACCTCCACTACGACAGCTGTTTCTCTTCTTTCACTCCCTTCTTTATTCCTTCCCTTACCGCGCGGTTCAGGAGTCCAACGAGATATGTGAGACAGATACTCCACCATTTCCTTTCCTCAGAAACCAATTTTCGAAGTTAATTTCCAGCGCTCATTATAAACTGAAACAATTTATTTCCTGCATTCGCAATATATTTAACAAGACTGCACTGGCACCATAAAAACATAAAAACTTTAAAAACCAAGCAGCAACATCCGTTGCGTTCTGAGCCATCCTGAGACTTGCCTAAGACCTTTTTCTAAGGGGATGACTCACTCCATCTCTGGGCATGGCTCTGAAGTGCTGTCTCCGAACAAACGTAGCCATCCGCGTCAATGTCCGGTGAGCAGTGAATTATCCCATCTATTTTAGAGAGTCACCTATCGTTCCTAGGCCCATGCAGCGAGGGAAGCCATTTAAATCATGCACCCACAGCTGCGCTGTCTGGAATCTGGCACTGCTTCTACAGTGAGGTAGAAATGAAACGAGAACACGTGTACATCATGCTTTTCCAATTTGCACCCAGAGATTCCTTTACAACCGGTTTATATATTGTTACGCGGCGGCCAGCCGAAGAATGAGACGTGGTGAACTATGAAAACGAGATGATTTTAATAGCCGCTGGCCTAGCGCGAGCGCTCCGTCCCGCGCCACTGCCAGCTTCGTCTTCGTCACACTACCCGGGGCCTCCGAGCGATCGTCCCGATCGGTGACGAACACACGGCGAAATGGCGATGGTCTTGAGTGAAGGATCGAACAATATGTAGAAAATGGTGCAGTGCTGGCCGCCACGATGAGAAAGATGAGAGAATGAGTCCCGGTCCACGAAGCATCCGGGCCGTAGGGTGCCAGGAGCTGACGGCCGAGGTCTCTGGACGCACCGAACGGCAGAGGCAGGGGGACGGTGTCTTCACGTTTGGGTCAGTGGGGTCTTGGGTCGGTGGGGTCTTGGGTCCGTCGGGTCTTGGGTCCGTCGGGTCTTGGGTCGCCGTGTAGTGTGGTCCGGGCGGGGGACGGGGCTGGGGTGAGCGTCGAGGTCGGTTCAGGTCTGGTGGGCTGGGGCACGGCCGTGCGGCGCTGACCAGGTACTCACGGCCGACGTCCACGGCAGGCCCAGGACGCCGAAGCTCCGTGACCAGGATGGCGATGAAGAGACCCCAGCACCTCACACCAAATGTTACGCGGCGGCCAGCCGAAGAATGAGACGTGGTGAACTATGAAAACGAGATGATTTTAATAGCCGCTGGCCTACCGCGAGCGCTCCGTCCCGCGCCACTGCCAGCTTCGTCTTCGTCACAATCTGTACTTCGGTAGGCTCTTTTTAGCAAGAAGAACAAATCGAGCTACTTGTGCACACTGCAGCTGACAGCACACAAGTAAAATATTTTGTTTTGTTCGCAGACGGCGTTCGTGTTTCATTCGGTCCTGACTGTACATTGTCGCAACACAATAGACGGAACCGACTGCGCAGTCGGCGATTACCATAGCGTGGCAAGCAAGACTTCCCGATAGTTTGAAACACCTTTTCCCGCTCCCAGAAAAGCGAGATGTTACCTCTCTGGCAGACAGAATCACTGTTTGAGGCTAACGACGCGGCCGCCTGGTAATGGAAGAGCCTCGCCTGGCGGCCGCGAATAACAATACCACGATAAAGCGGCCATAACCACAGCGAGGGCGGCCTTCAGCTTAGCAGCTACAGTCCGGCAGTCTGAGTCAGTGGATTTGATCGAAGCAGCAGTGATGAGCGGCCGCAGCTTTCCAGGCTCGTGCAGTTGCTCGAGGCCTCCGCCCACTCTCACCAGTCGTGCGCGGCTGATGCGCAGTTATTTCGTCTACCGTGACTTGGTATGGCGTGCAACCACGACGGGTACGTTTCGATACTGAAGCGAAAAGCTTCACTAGGCTCGTCAACACCGCGCTTCGCGTGGGCCACCCCTGGGCGCCGCCGCAGTGCGCCCTTCCTCCTCCTCGCCTTCCCCTCCGTTCTCCTCCTCGCCACCCCCTCCGTTCTCCTCCTCGCCAAGTGTTTATCCTTCGCCGCTGCTAGCGGTTCTTATCGCGTTCTGATCGCGTTATCGCAAGGCGTTGAGATAACGCCTGGGCGGCGGCGGCGGCGGCCATAAAGAGAGGCCGCGCGCCGCGGCGCGCGCTCCATCGCCACTTCTCCTCGCCACCGGTTTACCCCTTGTCGCTGCTGTGCGGTCTCCGCCGCCCTCCCAAGAGAAGGTTCTTTCGCAAGGCGTTGCGGGAACGCACGTGTGAGCGGCGGCGGAGGCCGTAGAAGAGACGCAAACATTCGCCATGGAAGGAAGAAAAGAAGACCCAGAAGTGGTACTGAGGGAATTGGCTCATAATCTACACCGCTAACGTGGTGCTCCCAGTGCTTTGTGCGCAAACTGCGACAGCCATGACGTCAAACCAAGCACAACTACAGCTTTTCACTTGTATATCCAGGCTTAACCAGAGCTAAGCCACTGCGAATTTTTTCTCATCGCTTATGGTTATCATTTTTAGCAAAGATAACCAAATATACCAATCTCCTTTGTTCCTATACAACACCGCCTTGTTGCCTTTGTGGAAGCTCCCTGCTTTAGCAATCTGACCGGCGCGTAAGCCACAGATCTACTGTCAAGATCACTAGCGCTAAAACATTTACCGAAAAAACGTGGTACGACAGATAAAAAAGTATCAAGGAACTCAAAGTATTCCCTGGTCATACAAGTCAAGACTCAAACAAAACGACGTCAGAAGAAAAGAGCAGAACTCTGACGTTCTCTCCACTTTGAGCAAAGCCATAGACCTCATAAACCTTGAATTGCTATAAAACAGAACTAATAATCCCGTACTGTGTTTCCCGTAATGCCACTGGAAATGTGCCGCAGCAACGTTGCGTGTAAAAATTTTTTTATGAGTTCAGAGCGCGCTTTATAGCACAATGAATTACGTTCCGCACTAGCAACATTTAAAAAAGGCAAATGCAATAATAACCAGTGACGTGGTGAGCGTCCACATGCCCTAATAAGAAAAAGATACCATTATTGGTCCCACATAATCCCAAAAATATGATGCTATCGGATGCAGGATATGTATCTCCTGTATATATATGTTGTGGGGACGCCTTCGTCCCCTGCGTTCACTTTCCCGCACTGCACCCCACTGTTGTTAGCTGCCCCCGAAAAGCACTCCCTTTAGTTTGGTTACTCTAGCTAACAGGGGAGGGCGCTCGCGTCGCAGCGACAGCAGCGCCACGGATGGCGTGTTTGGCCGCTCGCGCACGGGGGAAGGCTAGGTCTCTTCTCCCTCGGCATCGGGAAGCGAACGGACGTTTCGCTCGCAGCTTCGCTCTTCGTCGACGGGCGCCTCTCGGTCGGAACTTACCCCCGCCGAGCCCGTTCCGCTCGACCTCGGAGTTGATCCCTTTGCCCTACCGTGGGCGGACGTTCGCTCGTAGCCGTGCTGGTGAGTCGGACATCCTAGATTCCTCAGTGTATTTTGTTGCTAGCTGGCGTCATTGTTGCTATAGCAATAAATGCCTTGTTTGTGTCAGAAAGTGTGTCGTTCCTTTGTTCCCGCAGGGCAAGGCCCGCCGTGGTCGGCGTGCGCTCAGTAGCGTACGCGATCACGGGGTGGGGTCTGCGCGGCTTTGAACCATGTCAGCCGCGCTTAAGCGGGGAGAACGGATTTATCCCCCCCATTTAAACCCCATATCTGGCGGCCCAACGTGGGGCCTGCTCTTGGAGCATTGGACGACAGTCTGTTCGGTTCGAGGAACGCTCTTTGTCCGGACTTGACAAGTGCTAGGCCTAGAGTGAATTTTGATCGCTAGGACCTGCGGCATGCTTTCTTGAGTGCGAGGTGTATTGCGCTGCAGCATGTTTGAACTTTTCGACATGCTCAGCATGTTTTTTTTTGTGAAGTTTTCTTCCTGGAGTTTCTTCAAGAACCTCTTGGTCCGCATCGAGGGAGCGCGAGGCCTAGCGCCCGCGGAGTTGCCGAGCCCGAAGCGAGTTAGTACGGAAGCCGCGTGGGTGGTCCGAGTTTTCTGTATATATTTTCTCGCTGTCTCTTTTTCGACTCTGGGAGTCGCGGCTCTGGGAGCCGGGTGGCCTGGGGCCACGGGTGCCGTTACGAGCTCGCTGGTATTGCAGCTCGGCACCGGGCGTTCCGACACCGTCCGATACGGTGGGCGCCGATCACTCAGCAGCTGCTTCGTGCAGTGAGCAGGGAGGACCACCACACAACGCTGATGTCTCCTCGCGGCTGCGCGCACGAAACCCGTTTCGGGTCTTTCTTTTGTTGGGGGTCGTCGACCTTCACAGTGGTAGTGAGGCCTAAGGCTATTCATAGCTGCCTGCACCTTGTCAAAAGTGACACGACCACCGGACCGTGGTATTGAGAGGGGGCGCACTTTGCTGGCCCACCCGTTTTTTTAACCTTGCATGAACCGAGCATTCTCGTTCAACTCAAGAAAGGGCTTTGTTCACTCGAACTTTGCGTTGCACAGCCGCCCGACACGTTTTGCTAGCGAGTTGAGCATTGAGCCACCAGGCCCTTGTGTACGCCGTTTCCCCTCCCGTGACCTACGTTAAAGGCGTGCGGAGTGTGTTTTGGCAATCTTTCAGATCCAGCGGGGCCACTCCGGCTTGCTGTCTGGTGCACATCGTCTCGCTGCCGCCTGCTGCGACGGAGCGGCCTGTATCCTGTTCGCCGCATCCATCCGGGGCAGCCGTGGCGAGACCAGACAGCAGCCACCTCTGGCTGCTGTTGCCCTGGCGACTACTGCGGAATCTTGGACTGCAGTGGTCAACCGGCCCTCCTCTTCGCGGGCCTGCGGGCACATAGTTCGCGGGCCATGCGAGTCGTCCCAGCGGAGACCTTCACGCCGCCTTCGGAATACCGCGGAAGACTGCGTGCACTCTGTTGGCGTGACCTCCGCTGCACGACCTGCCTCAAGTGCATGAAGACCAGGAGACTCCTCCATAGCATGTAACTTGCAGGCGCGTGGGTCTATTTAAGGTTGGGGGGATGTGGGGACGCCTTCGTCCCCTGCGTTCACTTTCCCGCACTGCACCCCACTGTTGTTAGCTGCCCCCGAAAAGCACTCCCTTTAGTTTGGTTACTCTAGCTAACAGGGGAGGGCGCTCGCGTCGCAGCGACAGCAGCGCCACGGATGGCGTGTTTGGCCGCTCGCGCACGGGGGAAGGCTAGGTCTCTTCTCCCTCGGCATCGGGAAGCGAACGGACGTTTCGCTCGCAGCTTCGCTCTTCGTCGACGGGCGCCTCTCGGTCGGAACTTACCCCCGCCGAGCCCGTTCCGCTCGACCTCGGAGTTGATCCCTTTGCCCTACCGTGGGCGGACGTTCGCTCGTAGCCGTGCTGGTGAGTCGGACATCCTAGATTCCTCAGTGTATTTTGTTGCTAGCTGGCGTCATTGTTGCTATAGCAATAAATGCCTTGTTTGTGTCAGCCAGTGTGTCGTTCCTTTGTTCCCGTAGAGCACGGCCCGCCGTGGTCGGCGTGCGCTCAGTAGCGTACGCGACCACGGGGTGGGGTCAGCGCGGTTTTGAACTGAGTCAGCCGCGCTTAAACGGGGAATACGTGTTTATCTCCCCTATTTTAAATCCCACAATGTATACAAGTTTCACAGGATTCAGGATCCTTTTCTTGCATAGCTTGTAAGACAGAGATTTTTAACTACTTTGTCGTAAAACATGAATCGTCGTAAAGTACGACATTGCAGGAAATAAAGGTTGCTACCCAAACAGGGCTTTGTATAAGGCTTACCAGCAGCAAAATGATCATGGTATGCAAAAGAAGCACATGCCAGGTAACTCAAGACTGACAAAAGAGCTTTTTAGCTCGTCTTCAAAAGGAGCGCGGAACTCTGATTTTCTCTCCACTTTGTACAAAGTACTATGAGCTAGGGGTCAATATCTGGCATTGCGTAAGAATAGAGCTAAAACTGACGTTCACATAAGGCCGTCGGAAGTGTGCCTCAAAAATGTCCAGTCTCAACGTTTTTGAAGTAATGAGGCGCGCTTCCAGGCACACTGGATGGCGTTCCACGCTAGCAACACTTAATACACGTGATTGCAAAAATAACCACTGAAGTGATCCCGGCTGCGGCGGCCGAATTTCGATAGAGGCGAAATTCTAGAGGCTGGTGTACTGTGCGATATCTGTGCACGGTAAAGAACTCCAGGTGGTAGAAATTTCCGGAGCCCTTCACTACGGTGTCCCTCATGGCTTGAGTCGCTTTGGGACGTTAAATCCCAATAAGCAATAAACGATCCGCGTGGGTATTGCCTTAGAAGAAAAACTAATTTTTATTTCTTCCGCATAGTCCTAGCAATGCGATGCTACTGGGAACAGGAATACACTATAACATAAATGGAGTATCAGCCATACAAGTTTTACAGAATTCAGCTCCTTTTTTCTTCTATACGTTGTAAATTATGAGTCGCCGTAGATTAAAACAACAGGGGCAGCAAGGTGGCTCCCGAAATGATGGTTTAGTTGTTTGATGGGGTTTAACGTCCCAAAGCGACTGAGGCTATGAGAGACGCCGTAGTGGAGGGCTCCGGAAATTTCGACCACCTGGGGTTCTTTAACGTGCACTGACATCGCACAGTACACGGGCCTCGAATTTCTCCTCCAAAGAAATTCAACCGCCGCGGCCGGGATCGAACCCGCGTCTTTCGGGCCAGCAGCCGAGCACCATAGCCACTGAGCCACCGCGGCGGCCGGCTCCCGAAATGAAGCTTCGTATATTGCTTACCAGCACACCAGAGCGACGAGGAGGCCGAGTAATGCCACGCAAAAGGGATCCATAAGCGAGCGGAACTGCAGACCTCTGTGGATGCTTCTACAGTAATGGTAGGTATGCTGAGGGGCCGAATGTAAACTAACAACCCGTTAATCGCCTGCAAATAAAATTATGACTAGCTTTTTCTCTTAATTCCACAGGCGCCCTTGGCAGCTCCTGAAAGCGGATGGGGGTGAGATGACCTCCTCAACGCCAAAGCAGAGCAAGGCTTCTGATTTTTTTCCATTTTTTCTTTCGACCTTTGTGTTCTGGGAGCATTTTTCGTTTCGCTCGAGAGAGAAAAAAAAAAGGCGCCTCAACCGCCATATCCGGTTAGGTCGCTTAACTGATCTTGTTCTTTTTTTGCGCGCTGTGACGCTCGTAAAAAACGGAACGCAGGCAACCGCTGTTCCCCTAAATCAACGCATGTGATCGGCTGATTCCCAGTGTTTTGTTAATACGAAAGCACTCATCCGGAGGTTATGAACCACGCAAAATCGTTTCTTGCCGACTGTATCCTAGGCTAGAGAAAGTTGGATAGGAAAATTAAAATAATTTGGACTCCGGCCCAAGATGTCGTCCCCGACAACGAGGCGGCCCACGAGTTGGCTCGAGATCTCTACCGCCGAGCCGCTACAGGGCCCCTCAATGACCGCGGGAGCGTAAGGTTAGGCCCCCTCGATGACCTCGATGAAGGGCCCCTCGATGACCGAGGATGACCCAAACCGCGCCGTAAGGGAAGGGAGGAAGGTGCGAGTGAAAGAAGGAAGAGGGAAAGAGGTGCCTTAGTGGAGGTCTCCGGAATAATTTCGACCACCTGGGGATCTTTAATGTGCAGACATCGCGCAGCACACGGGCGCCTTGCGTTCCGCCTCCATCGAAACGCGGCCGCCGTGGTCGGGTTCGAACCCGGCTAGAGAAACTCCTTTATCAGAATTGCTTGCGTGCGAAGAAGTGGTTGCACACGCCAAACGTGAACGCCAGGATAAACAGTACAGTCTAGGCCGTTTATAACGAAGCCACTTATAGCGAAATAGCGGTTATAACGAAGGGATTTCAATTTCCCGTTCCCATTTTTGCATTTTCAATACATTTTGGGTCCGGTTTTAACGAAGTAAATAAGAGCGCGTCAGCGGATATAACGAAGAGATTTAATACCAACCGAAAAATAATCTGCCAATCAACACATTTTTGCATCCTTGGGGCGATTTTTTCGGCGAAAATAAGAGCAAAATTCGGCTGACGGCGTCCTTTCGTGGCGTCGTCTGCTCTCCTGCGGAGCGAAAGGTTGCTTCACTGCATCGCATGGCACGCCGGTCTCGTGTTGCGCCGTCCTTGAACGGCGTCACGGCGTATAGCGGTAGAGCACGCCGCGCAGGGGAAAAACGTAAAAAAAGGACAAAAAGGATTTTTTTTTTTCGATGACGTCGCAGAGAGCGGCCGTCTTGGCCAATCGCGGTTCTCTATTTCTCCCAGGTATGCCCGTATGCAGATGTTTGCCGATGTTAGCATTTTTTTTTCGTAGTCCGCATATTACGAAATAGCGGATATAACGAAGTGATTTCCGATTCCCGCCGACTTCGTTATAACCGGGCTAGACTGTACTGCATAAATGGGGTATCGGTCATAAAAATGTTACGGGATTCTGGACCTTTTCCTTATACAGGTTGTAAGACAGGGGTTCTTAACTATAATAGAGAAAATTGTGAACCGCCGTAAAATAATACATTCCGGTAAGGAAAGGTGGCCACCCAAACGGGGCTACGTATGAGACTTACCAGCAGACGAGTGTGACGAGGACGCCGAGTAGTGCGACGCTGGCGGGATCCATTAGGCGGGCGAAACTGCAGTCCTCTGTGAATTTTTCTCCAGTAATGGCAGTTGCCTGATCGTAAAACTAGTCTTTGTCTCAGGCGAATGCTGTGCCGATCGTATTACCTCGTAAATTTTGACCGTAAGAAGATATGCTTAGTAAGAAATGCGATGTAACATACCAAACCGGCCGATGTAAGGTAACGACCTGTAATCTGCCGGCAAAGAACAATGTTCAATAGCTACTGTCTCTCTTAGCCCCAAAAGGGGTCCTTTCCCAGCGCCGCGAAAGCGGATAGTGATGAGATGGCCTTAGTCCCCATTATATGCCTGCACTTGTCACGGCCAAAGTATTGCAGTGCTTCCTGTTTTTCTTGTTTCATTTTTTTTTCTTTGCCCGTTCTATTCCGGTAACATGTTTCGTTTCCCTCGACAGAAAAAACAAAACTGCGCCTGAGCACGCATATCCGCCCAGATCGCTGAACATTTGTTGATTTTTTATTCTTCGCTGTGTTGATCGTAAAAAAATGAAGCGACGCTATCATACTTTCCAGAAATCCAAGCATGCGTTCGCTTTCCAATCACTCCTGTAATGACTCTTTTAACCTCTTACAGTTTGACGTCTAGCTTCATCTTGATTTTTTTTTTCTGGTGGCGTAACTGCGTATTCATGAGAAAAGAGACATCAATGACTTCGAAAAGTATTGACCGATCAGCTTACAGTCCATTGTCTAAAGTTATTTGCTAAGGTAATCATCGCTAATAGAGTCAGGACAACCTTAGACTTCAATGAGCCAAATGATCGGGCAAGCTTCCTTAAAGAGTACTGGACAGAAGACCATTTCACTCTGTCAATCATGTTATAGAGAAATATAGAGAATATAATGACCTCCTATATATAGTGGTCATAAATTAATCAGAAGGCATTTGACTCAATTGTGACATCAGCAGCCATGCAGGAATTGTAAAATCAACGAGTGGAAAAGAGTTATGTAATCATACTGGAAGATATCTGTAATGGCTGCACAGCTACTGTAGTCCTCTGTAAAGGCAGCAAAAAAATTTCAGTTAGAAAGGGTGTCAGGCATGGAGACACGGTCTCATCAATGCTATTCACCTCCTGTTTAACGCGGGTATTCACAGTCATGTATTGGCAATAGTTGCAGAAGAGAGAATACCTTCGTAAATTCCTTGATGACACTGCCTTGCTAAGTCACTCAGGGGATGAACTGCAAAGCATTATGAACGACTTAGACATTCAGAGCAGAATGGCGGGTCTAAAAATCGAAATGCAGGAAACTAAAGTAATGATCAACCGCGGCGAAAGGAACCAGGAGATTACAAATGTGCCGAGGCACTGGAAGTGGTAAGTGAATATGTCTACTTAGGGCAGCTAGTAACCGCAGATGCGGACCACGCGAGGGAAATAAACAGGAGAGTAAGGATGCGATGGAGCGCATTTGGCAGGTTCTCTCGGATCATGAATGTCAGTTTACCAATATGCCTCAGAATAAAAGTGTACAACAGTTGTATCTTACCGGTAATCACCTATGGGGCAGAGACGTGGAGGCTAACAAAGAGGGCTTACCGTAAGTTAAGGACAACGCAGGGAGCTATGGAAAGAAAAATGATAGGTGTAACGTTAAGACATCGGAAGAGGGCAGAGTGGGTGAGGGGAAAATGCAGTTTAACGGCATTCTGCTCAATATATGAAGAATAAATGGGTTTGACCAGGTATTGTAATGCAAAGGCAAGGTAATGGTAGTGGAGTGGGTTCCATGAGAAGGCAAGTGAGGAGGAAAGTAAGTTGGGCGGATGAGATGAAGTTTTGGGGGGATAGGGCGGCTACAGCTAGCATAAGATTGGGCTAAGTAGAAAATATGGCATCAAGCCCTTCAGGCCCGGGTTCCCTCTCTTTTTCTTATGAGAGGACCAATAGCAGAGAAGGGGACCCCAGGTGTTTGACCAGGCCTCTGGCATTCGACCGCAAGGCCACTCTGCTCCTCTTTTTTGAAATAATAGGGTAGATCTTCCTGTCGAGACTAAAGGGCAAACGGTAAGCTTTGAACCCCACGTTTTACGCTTCTAAACTGCACAACATCCAGCAGTGTTATTCACAAATAGATAAATAGGCGCTGGATAATGTAGAAGGAGTGTTCAATTCCATCACCTTGTGCACGGCCGTAAAGTTGTGCCGAACTGCCCTCGTCCGTTGTATACCATCTACAATAAAACCGTTGGTGACATGCCGACGAGGCTGCAGCAGTTCTTCCTGACTCTGATGGGTTATGAATTTCATTGTACTTCATTCCATGGATGAAGCTTCTGCTCGCTATCGTAAAACACACGAAAATTTTGCAGACCGAAAGGGAACGATGAAACAATCCTTAGCGCGTTTCACCGTGATGAATAACCAACTATTCCCAGTTCTCGCCCGTGTGGTCGCCAATATGCAATGAAGGGCCTCTAGTGCTATATAGAGTCACGATGTCGAAGTACATGATTAAAGTGTGCATTACTCGGGTGTCAGTGGCGTCAGGATGGAATGACTGACATCAGAGACAAGTAGATATTGTACCTAAGCACCGTGCTTATAAGGAGAAGCTATGTTGAGCCGATAGAAGGGCCGCTCTAGTCATTAGAGTGCGAACTTGCTGATATGAGGCGTTCTTCTATAGCGCTGCAATTATGTAGTACCCGCTAGCTTGCAATGAACCTGGTTGCGAGGATCCGCCTGGCCACTCGGGCATTATTAAGAACAAACTCAGGATAGGCGTGTAGCTTTCTGGCACTGAATTAATGACCTTGTGGAGGCATTCCTGATGAAATGTGGCCTATGTATGCAGTATGCACACAGCCAAACACGAGAGCAATTGAAAATGCGCGCTGTGCTTTAAAGTCCCTTGTACCGAGGGGGCATCGACACCCTCCTCTAGGCAGGTAATCGTACTTGTGTTTATATGTTGCCTGCTTCAACTTCCCGGAAGCAGTTTTCGAGGACTACTAGGCAAGAAACGCAGTTGAATGAACGAGCTCAGTTTTTCCCTCAGTACGGCATACCTATGAACTCATGCGCCGACGGCAGTCCGCAGTTCCCAGGTGGTGACGCCCCAGGTAGTGACGTAGCACACCACGTAGAGTGCACGATATGCTCTATCGAATGGGCTCGCTAAAAAGGAACTGCAGATTGTAAAGCGAATTCTGAAAGCATCAGGGAACATAAAAAGTATTTCTGGTTGGGACTTCTTGCTTACCGGACCGCAAATTTAGAGTTTGCGGCCGTAACCCTGCCGAGGTCCTCCAGGGCCATGCCCTTAGCCCGACCTTGCCTCGCTTGCTTTGGATTTCGAAACACAAAGAAAGCCTAGAAGCATCGTCGATCACATACGTAAGCCCCGCTACATGAAGGTGACGTTATTTGAATGAAGAAGAGGGCATGGACCACGAAAGCTCACGTTTTGTGTCAGTCCACGTTTCCGAGGTTTTACAGCGTCCTCACCGAAGACAGAATAGAGTTTCAACGCAGCTGCAGCACTTGCTGACTACCTCAGGTATTAATTCAGAGGGAACTAAAGAAATCTGCAACGACGACAACACCCTTGGCACTTTACACCAGCGGGATCCATCGCAGCTTAGCCGAAAGCCGCAGCTCCACACTGCGTGTTCAAGCCGCCGCCGTACCCTTACTGGCACCATCCCCGAAGACGACAAAGAGGCAAAGAGGGCCACGGCTACGACTGGGCTACATGAAAGTATTTTCGTAAGTGGCTTGACTGTCGAACACAAGTACTGCCTTCAGCGAAGAAGTTGAAGAGGCATACGCAGTGCCGACATACCCTATTACTACTCCTTTTCCTCCTCTATAAATGCTCCTCTTTCCAGCAGTTCACCGCTTGTGTCTTAGCCACTCCCCTCGTAGTGAGTATGTGCCCTTTTATTCGGGGCCAACCAACCAATTTATGCATTAATTTAATTTCTTTTCTTTTCGAAACAAAGGAGGATATGTCGGCAGCTGCTTCATCGCCCTAGATGGCACAGGCCATGCGCGGATGTGGTGCCTCTCTTTGAGAGCAGGTCATCATCTTTGTCGATAGGGTCTATTAATCTGGCACGGTATCAACGCTTTGGGTTAATTCCTTAGCTTCCGGCCTCATGTCATGTTTTATTGAGCCAAGCAGGCAATAGAATTTTCAATTGCAGCTGTGCTCACTTTGATTTTTGCAGAATACGGTATTGAGAAGAGGATGAAATAAGGCGAATAAGATCAATAGAAGCCTGCCGTAACGATGCGAAGTGTATTCGTTCCCAGTGCGTATTCGGCACTTGAATGCCCTTGATGTTCATGATAACAGGCTGCGTCAAGCAAGTGTGTGACGTCAAGACTTGAAAAGAATCTTTATTCCATGCTGCGAGAAGATAAAAACGGTGTATCAAGCCTCGCTCTTTGATATTTTTCCGTTTATTACCATACCTGAATGACGGACGCACTTTAGACGGTCGCATACCCATCTTAGAGCAACAGGTTACTGCTTGGGCTCTTCCCTCGGAGAGCTTTCATTGTGTACAAATCTATTTTCAATGAAAATGGGGGAGTTAACAGTTATCTACAGATATGATCTCGCCGAGTCGGATTTATAGTATTTATTTATGAAGTTTATTCACTAAAGGCGAAAGGAAAACAAAACACTGCAGCAGCAGCTTTCCCACTCCTAGTCCTCGGCAGGCTGCAACAGCATGCGTTGCACAGAGCAACACTCAGCACGCAGTAACACAGAAAAGAAAAGTAAAAGAACTGCACATATTCGTTACATATATTTTGCGGAAATGCTGCTGACAATGGACACTGCCACTGAGGAGGCGCGACTCGTCGCAAGGTGAGAGACTAGGCAAGGTTTTCTTTTTACAAGGCAAGGGTCGAAGCAGTTACACGCGATGAGGCCTTGTTTCTCTGATCGTGTCGGCCTTAAATTTTTTTTTGTTAGCGCGGTGCTCTCGAAAATGCAGGTGCGAAAGAAACATTGCGCAGTAAAGGCGATAGCGGCTGCTGTGAATTTTCCAAGGGTCGGAAGTCATCACATGGCAAAGCTTTACGCAGCATCAATGATGGCGTCCTTTTGTCTCGATTTTATGCGTTTGTACTCGGTTTTAAATCTCTCTCTGGCTTTATTCGCATATACTATCGCGATCGAAATATTACGGGCGCGTGTCCTGTGAAAAAAATTCATTGGAGCTATATTTCGCGATACAGTCGCATGGTGTTGTTGCCACCGGATAGACCATACTTGTCCCCTCATACCGAGACACATTTCAGGCGACTAGATTACGTGACAGCTCCGAAAAGTTTTTTTCCCACACCTGTGTCCCGTAAATTTTTCATCACGATGGTACGTCTACCCAAGAGTTTCCTGACAGAGTTTTCGAAAAAGAGGTAGGCGTATGTGTGAGTTAACACGATAGAGATATACTACTCTACTATTAATGAAAATAAACTAGTTCTGGAGTGTTTACGCAAACCTAGTGCAGGCTGTAAATTCATGAAGCCTAAAATTGCAACTGCGAAATCGACGCGCAAAGGCACTGCGAATAACGCTGGCGACGTGCATACCTTTTACTCATTTACAGCAGCATTCCAGAAAAGTTAGCATTCACGAACGTAGAAGCAGATCGAAGTTTATGACTGTACGTCATCAAAATTAGCACTCTAACGCGAGGAACACGAAAGTCTTTAGAGGAACGCAGATTTGATTTCAGTAGAGCTTGGACCTAGGATACAAATATTGTTCTTTACGCAGGCGCTTTGAAGATTCAGAAAGCGATTGTGTATTTTCTAGAAGCTTTATCAGCCCCAAAAGGAGTCATTTTTGAAAACTCGAGCTTGCACGTGGAGTAATGTGTTAGCTCTTTATTGCTAATTTCGTCATTCTTGTTAAAATATGGAAATTAGGTTTTTTTTCTGCTAGTTATTCACTACAAAGATTATATTTGTACACGTTTCCAGAGCCTACATCGCTAAGGTTTTGAAATTTCATAGTCTAAGTGACGATTCTCAAGTGACAATGTAATCATCATCATGATATCATTAGGTTATTATTATTATTTGCACTAGTTGCACGTAACGCAGGAGTGATGTAATGTATATTCGGAGACAAGTAATAATCTGTGTAACACTAGCGAGACGTTATCGGAAAGGAAAATCTCCGTTTGTGTAAGTTCCTAAGGATATATCTAAGGTTCCTCGGGATATGATCAATATGTATATCTTTTTACGTACCTTGCATAAAGATAAATCCCAATGTTTTAAAATCACTCACATTTCAATTCATGCACCCGTGGTTGCTCATTTTGTACGGTGCTCGGCTGCTGACACGAAGGATTTGAAATGCTAAAGGTCCGAGTACTGTTCGATTTCTGTGCACGGTAAAGAACCGCAGTTAGTCGAAATTACCCTGAGCGCTCCACTACGGCCTCCCCCATAGCTTGAGTCATTTTGAGACGTTAAATCCTACAGACCATAAAGCATCACAATTCATGTTTCGGATGATTTACGTCAAGCGTTAAATTTGGTAGAACCTGTCATGCCTTCCCCAGGAAAAACGCAGTCATGTTTTGAGCAATAACTCATCCAGTTGACTACGACAAGCACTATCGCATTAAATGCTCAGTTGGCTGTATAAATCATGTCGCAAAGTTAGCAGAAGATAGAACAAATTGCTGCAGTTGCTCCCTCATAAGCACTAACAGTATATTTAAGGCATATTACACAACAAACAGCCCCGAGAATACCTCCGAATAAATTCAGAAAGAAATAGTGGCAATGATCATTATTTTCAGGGAACTGAAAGCTTTATGCTGACCAAACAGATTATTCTACTCAATTTTCGTGAATTCTATCAATGTTCCGCTTTTTCTATTTTAAATTTTGGTTCCTCTATAGTCCAAGGTGTTAGTACATTTAACAAAAAACCCTAGCGAATAAATATTTCATTCCTAATTGATTTATATGCTTTGGTTTCAAGGAAGTTAATGTCCCACAGCGACTTAGGCTATGAGAAAGCCTCAGTGGAGGGCTGCGGAAAATTTATACCACTTAATCTTCTTTAACGTGCACTGACATCGAACAGCAAACGAGCCTCTAGAATTTTTCTTCCATCGAAATGCAATCGGCGGCGCCGGGATAGAGCCCATATTTTTCGAATCAGCAGCCGAAAAGCATAACTGCTCAGCCACTTCGGCGGCCTTATTATGTAACATGAATTTTATTGGATTTGGACGAAGTTTTTGGATTGAACGAGATTTGGGGCACTCGTACTGAGCGCTATAATCTCATAGCTATAACGCGCCTTTTGCCTGGAATTTTTCACAATGAGAAAAAGGAGATCATCACTAAGGCCACAGAATGCCATAACAGACCACATTTAGCATTATTTGGCTAGGAAGCAGAGAAAGGCGTACTGTCATCGACAGATTTGTTGTAACTTTTGTTTGTAAACTGGTCATACTTCTGATATATGGAACAGGACAAAATGAGTCCACAAATTTTGAATTAAAATATCCTGCGTTAATCGGACTGAGACCGTTGTGATTTGCTCTCGAACAATGAGACAGAAGGCAGTTCAGTACATTTTTTTCAAGGTTAGCCTAACAGCAGTCTTGGTCGATGGCACGGACAAAAGAAAGGCAGGTTTGTGCGAGAATAAAACCATTTATTACGTGATCAAGTAAACTGATTGGCTCGGCGGTGGCGGTAGAAACAAAATGCACTTTGCGATGCTAACGTCTAGAATCGCCTCCGCTGTCGGCCGGGCTAAATATAAAAGTCATTAATTGTCGCATAACGCACGAAGAGCGCCCATTTTAATCTCGAATATCATTGAAACAGCTTCAAGGGTCGGCAACCTTTGAAGAGTCGGCAACCGCGAGCCTTACCAAGGTTAGATGCCACAGGGTAATAGATCCTATAAATATTTTACAGTTATAAAGGAAAGCAAAACTTCACTGACAGTTGTCGACTGCGTGAGCACCGGTAATATTTCATATTTCAGATCCTTCCTTAGTAACACTGAAACACTCTCTCCTATACAAGTATTCATAGACAAGTGCAAGTATTGATGAGAAAGATGACTCTTCTTCTGAGCCATGCCATGTTTCAGTCAGCCCAAGTACATTAAAATGAGCATGTAACTGACTAAGAAGGGCTTCTGTTTGAGCGCTCGTATTTCTGCCGGACATCATATTTGCATGCAAGTGCTTGATAAAGATTAAAAATTTGTATTAATGACATGTTCAGCTTTATTAGATGGTTTGTATTAACAATCAACCCTAGCAAATAGATGAACAAAGTGAATTTGTTCACTGCTACAAAGAGCTGTTCAAAATTCTCTGCAGATATTGCTTTAAAAAGGAAAGTATATTATATTTAAGAGATGATCAGGAGACTAACTGAGCTTATTAAGAAAAGTGGTTTGCTCTTCATACTTCGTCCAAAACGCGTGAACTATCCCTGCTTATTACAATACAGCAGTTGTCTCTCTGTATGATTGAGAGCGTTAAAATGATCTTCTTTTAGCTTTGAATGGCCCTTAAGTGCAAACTGTAATAATGCCACCACGCACTTTTGTGGGTTTCGACACCCGAGTTAATGGCATAAGTAAAAGTAAGATAAACTCGAAGAAACTATGTTTTTCATTTAAAATTCACAAACAAAACATGCATTTTTGAGCACATAATACCGAAAAAAATTCTTTTTAATATGGGCAGGGATTTTATTTCTTCAAGCATTTTGTACAGGGTATGTAAAGAATACATATTTTTACCAAAATATAACATTATCGTGTGGCATCCTAGAAATTAACGCTGATGCCAGAATAGGTTTTTCTGCAGAAGGTCCAGGTTCGGTCAGCTCCATTTTTTATAAGAACCCATTTTCTACGGTCAAGGCATGCACAAAACAGAGTGGTCCCAATTCTCTTTGAATCATCGTTTATGTACTTATGAATTTTCATCATCACGACCGTAGGTTTTGAAACCTTTTTTTTGTTCTCTTCTGGCCTATAGTTTTTCACAACAGGAAGTGTCTAGATGCTGTCATTTCTGCGTCGCAGGAGTGCTGTAATATTCTTTGACAGATTGACGAAGTAGAGCAGCAGGTTTTATCACTTAAGAATTTTTTTTAGCTTTTAACAATATAAACGATTTATTAATGCCAGAGCATTATATGGCTCTGTCACATCAGCAGAAAGTGTCCGCAATTTTCGCACATGATTACGCCGTTCTCTGAAGATAAAAGTGTGAAAGTGTCATTGTGACAGATACTGTGCGATAAAATGTTGCCTTGGGAAAAATTTGGTTAACGAGGTGTAATAATTTATTTACTTAAACGCGAGAAAACGCTAAAAAATACGAAGGAGCTAGACACCGCAGCGGACACGGGACAGAGAAAGGAGACGACACAGGGCGGTCGTCTCCTTTCTCTGTCCCGTGTCCGCTGCGGTGTCTAGCTCCTTCATGTCTCACCAAATGGCCTACACATCTACCCTCCTAAGCTAAAAAATACACTTAAACTTCAAAATCACTATGGACGTCGATGCTAACGTCTATATCAGAACGTCTATAACTTGAATATCAGAAAGCAATAGACGTTGATATAGTATTTGGACGCTCTGCTTTCGCATTGCTCCAATGCGGGCCGCCGCATTGATCTCTGAATTCGTTTTTTTCGTCTTTTATATAGAGGGGAAATTTTCAGCATTTCAGAAATTGCGGACAATAGTTGGCGGTTATTTAGACAGGCTGGATAGGGGCGGCTTCCCGTCGTGTTCAGCCAGGACGAGCTAAATCGAGCAGTAGATGCTGAAGTCAAGATCAAAGAAGAAAATGAATGCGTAGAACACATTTGCTGCAACATGGAATCAACCGCTTCGGATTCAAACAGATGACATTTATTCACGGCCACAGGCCATAACAGTCGTCATGCACATTAATATACTGTCCACCAGTACTCTAGTTGGTCTCAGCGGGTTCAGACATTAGAGGCAGTGTCTCGGAAGCACTTTCTTTCAAGGACCCATTGCTCCGCGTCATCAAATGATCATGAAAAACACATGCGCCCACGTGCGTAGAGTGCGAAAAACTGTTCGATGACATTTTTGAGCCCACATATTTCCTGTAAGCTTGCTACAGTCGTTCAAGGCCCCCAGTTCAATTGTTGCAAGGCACGTGGATAAATTCTCCACGTGTAGAATACTTTGTCTTATGCAAGAGGTCACTGTACGCCTGAACAATAACATCCGATCCTCATCTGATACTGTCAAGGACTTCACGTGTCGTTCGTATCGAAATAAAACTTTACTGCGGGGCTGCACTGCGCTTCCGTCCGCAAGTATGAACGAACGTTCCGGAGGCTATTGCTAAGGAGGGAGCCACATTCCTTTATGTCCACGTGCTGTTTTTTTTTTGTTTTGAACACATGCTACAAAGCGCGACATACCACTGATACATAAACGTTGAGGACTCAGCCTGCACTGTTCCTGACGCCCAGCGCGTAGGGGACGTCGTAGTTTTTTTTTTTCTGCTGGTTTGGTGAGTAGAGTCCTTGAAAGTTCTAAAGCGCAATTTTATAATTTATGCTCCCAGCAGGCTGCTTTGCGAATACCCACTGTCCTTCGTAAAAGTACTGGTGTCTGCACATAGCCACCAAGGTTTGCTGCACCGTGTGCTCGACATAAAAAACGAGAACAGGGAGAAAAGTTCGCAAAGAGGTTGAAATTTGAAATTCTAAACTGAACTCTCGTAGGGTGATTCGTTGTTCGAAAACAGAAGAAAAAATTCAGGGGGGGGGGGAAGCGCGGAGTTGCTGCTTGTGTCACTGATGTGTGGTTGAGATGTTAAGCTTCGCCTCTAAGTGTGGAGCGCGACAGCGCCTTGCAACGCTACCAGGGAGTCCACAGAACGCCATCGCTCGTTCGGCTGCACGCCTTGCACGTCGATAAATTGGTTTTTGAGGAAAGGAAATGCATATGCCTCGCATGCAATCGGTGGACATCTTAACTTCGCTGTAACGGAAAGTAGTAAGATGGGAGTGAACGAATACACCGTATTCACTAGACGCGCCTTTGTTTATTCCGAGCCACCGAACTGGCATCGCGGAGTGGTTAGCGAGTTCGTCTCGCACTCCGTTAACCCCTGGTTCGATTCTCAAATTCGACCAATTTCCTACTCGGTTTTATTTATTTTGAAGCGAAAAGCTTCACTACGCGGGTCAGAGTTGCGCGCATGCGCGAAACCGAGTGACATCACGCGCTGCGCAGGTGGTCGCTCCTCACCGCTGCCGCCGCCGACTTCATCGCCGGACCTTTCGGCGCAGCCGCGCGCTACTGCGCATGTGCGTCGCCTCCTCGCTGTCGTTACAACTGCGGGCTTCGTCTCCTCGCCCACCGTTTGACCTTTCGTTGCAGCCGTGTCTTGCCCGCGTCGGCGTCGCAGCTGGTACCCTCCTCTCCCCATTCCTGCGGGCAGTTTTAACCGCGCCGATTTCCGTCTCCTCCTCCGCCTCCGTACAGGCAGTGTGTGGACGGCCGAACGCCTCCACCATTATCGTGGAGCTCCCAGTGCATTGTGCGCGAACTGCGACAGCCATGACGTCAAACCAAGCATAACTGAAGCTTTTGCTTGTATATCCAGGCTTAACCAGAGCTAAGCCACTGCCTATATTTCTGGTCTGAGTAGACCTATTAATTAAGCTAATTGGTTAACTAATTATTTAACTAAACTCAGTCACAAAAGACGCGGGTTCGATCCCGGCCACGGCGGCCGAATTTCGATGAAGGCGAAATTCTAGAGGCCCGTGTACTGTGCGATGTCAGTGCACGTTAAAGAACCCCAAGTGGTAGAAATTTCCGGAGCCCTTCACTACGGTGTCCCTCATAGCCTGAGTTGCTTTAGGACGTTAAACCCCAATAAACCAAACTTGCTTGGAGCATCACTATACCATCCCTTTAATTGGTTGCATGGTTACTAGCCAAAGTACAATTGCACCCGTTTGAAATTCGCGCATTGTGACGTCACGACAATTTCGACGAATTGAAAAGCGGGACATTTCTGTCGACAACTCCTGCTTCCAACGATGAGGCATTAAAGACTTCAGCCTTAAAAATTGAAACGAGCGACAGTATAAACATATGAGTTAGAGGCATGACGTCCGAAGCACAGCACTACAGTTGTTTAGCAAAGTGGGCGCCTAGATTCTAGGTGGAAGCTGTATTGTGGAGCACACTTTCCTTCTTCTTTATGGATATTCCACGGAAGGTGAAGTCCATAAAAAGAAACTTGGTGGGCAAGGGTGGGAGGGGGGGGGGGGCTTTACGCTAATTCCGAAAAACATTATCGGTGAGGATAAGACACGACATCACACAAGCAAGACCATGAGGGATTCTGGTCTTAAAAGGGCAACCTCCTAATATGTCAGCCGTGTAAAATAGCTGCACATGAAGATTTTTCATCAGACTACCACAGCGTAGCAACAAGTAAAAAGGCGCGCCATAATAAACGGCTTTTCTTGTGTTGCCTCAGCCTGCTTATGTGTGCCCGTTTCTTTAATGCTACAGCCTCAGCGCAAAAGGGGGCGTTGGCGTTGTGTCAAATATTCCAAATATTTCAAGGGTGCACATAAAGGGTTAATCACACCATTTTTCAGACTAAAGCTGTTTATTGCATGTTGTTCGCTATCAATCTCGAAACAACTGGGCAAATGATGAGCTCATTAGGTGCAGCGAGTAATTTGGAATTGTAATTTTAAAATTTGTCCTGACCAAGTGGCCGTCGGGCAACACCGGCATGCTCGCGGTTCGTGACGACATACACTGACAGTCACGTGCTCGCTCGCATCTGAACAACTGAACTGCGGGTCATAAGCGTAAGGGCGTAAGTTGTTCTTTATTCATGGTTGGGGTGCGGTTTGGCGAAGGGGGAAGTTGAGGGGGTCAAAGGCAACAAAGACCTGTGTTCCCCTTTTTCTGTGCAGCTTCCGCCTGGTGTTGGAGACTGCACCACACTGTTCAACGGCCGGACTGTAGCAGGCGCGCATTAAGTTTTGCAGCAGACGAGGCTGCCGGTCTGTGACGTCACTGAGGCTGCTTCAAAATGGCTGTTGCTGCCAGGGGGAGGACCTCATAGCCGATAACTTCTTTTTTCCAATTTCTAGCTAACATGCACGCGTAGAGCCCTATTTCTTTCTTGAATATGCATAATAACCTTGCAGTTGTGTTAGCTTCAAGATTGCTCCAGGCGACGTGAATTAGTAGGCTAATTAAAGCACCTACCAGAAAAGTGTGATCCTACAGCCTGCGAGTGCATATTGTAGCGTACTGCACAGGTTGAAAGCTGCAGGAGTGTTTAAGGCATCTCTACACCCTTTTCCGTCACTGATGTGCGTTTGTGAACTTTGCTGCGTGGTATGGGCCAAACCAAAGTGTCGCTAGAAGTATCCAGTACATTGAAAAGCTAATGGGCCCTTCATACAAGGTGGACGTCGTTTTGCTAGCTTATAACCGTCTTTCGTTCCTATTGGATAGCTTTGAGCGCCAGCGTCTGCTCTGATGGGACGTAACCTATTGACACCGATCGTATTTTTCAGCGTGTTTTAGGCGAGGACTTTACCCATAGCAGCGCATTTCGCCGTTATTGGACGCGGTGTCCCTAGCGTGAACGCGTCTACGTGAAAATTTGTGCTTTTAAATACTTCTTTCCAAGGATACACCGAGGTAGTTTGTAGCTATGGCATTAGATTCCCCGTTTCCACGGCCGTACATCTATGGAGACGATGCATAAAAACAGACTTGTCTGGCACAGACCGGTCTTACAACCTCTGCTAACACATTTCTAATATTGGACCTATGCCCTGTGTTTCTAGCGTAGAAGAAATCCATAAAGTAGCCATTAATCTGGATCTTTCCCTTACTGCTACTCTGACAATGTATGTGCGTCATCGTGGTGGTGAACCCGAAATACATGATACTTTCCCCATTGCCTCATTTATTCGCTTTGGCACGTGCCGACATAAAGTGTGGAACAGTCAGCAATCGGGCTCAATTAAACCACTTTAAATCACCACTCATAGCTTATACCCGTGTCAAGCGCATAAGTTAAGTCCACTTACGGGGAGTGCGCTTCCGCGTCCCCAGTGACACTTTGGGCTACGCGACGCTAAACGGGAAAGCAAAGTGCACTCGTAGTAAAAAAAAATGGCGACAGAAAATGAGGACGATGGAAAAGAAAAAGGACTCATAATATTTGATTGCTTAACGTGATACGCAAATAAATGAGGTTCAACAGTTTTTAACAATAAAAAAAAAATTACCGACGATTACGTTACTTCCTAATGCGAAATTTGAGCGCAGCAAATAAGCTGTTTCACCTTTTCGATAGATTGATGCCGCCGATGCCGACACAAACAATATGATACCCTCGCTTCCGCAGCGCTAAGAACCAGGTCTAGCCGTGGGAAGGTGTTCACGTATTCGTCGACGTGCCGGGGCCTACGTGAAATAACCGGCGCGTCGGCAACTGAAGAGCACCCTATCCGCCACACAAGAACAGGGGGGGGGGGGGACCCTTTCCTCCTCTTTCTGCATGGCGGCGACGGTGTTCTATGCAATCACGTTATCTTGACTCTCTAGCGGCGTCAGCGGCATCCAGCGGTATCAGTCGGTCGCTGCTAGCGCTGGGGGGATGAAAGGGGGGCGGAGCTGGTTACGAGGCCGACGACAACGCCGACGACGACGCGAAACCCAGGAACGGACGCCAAAGAGCTGCGCTCTAAAATAGAAATAGAATAAAAGCCAAGACCAGCCTAGACCATCCTGAATTTCGGCAACAAACAGGATGGCGGCGGGCAGCGATGTTGCATCTGATCTCGTTCTTCGGTTTTGTTGTTTCGCTTGTACCTATAACGAACGAATTAGTTCAAAAAACACTGTTATAGCATGTAAAATAAAGTGGTAAGTACTTTTTGTGCACTATATATATTGAGCCTTTGAAGTCGCTGGTGCCGAGGCTATGCACTCGGCCAGTAAAGTGTGGTCCGTGAACGCACTCCTCGCGGAGTGCACACTTCCGCGAGTGACACTTCACTTGCGTCGTTTAGATGTGGCAAAGAGGACTTACAGCGAGTGACACTCTCCGTAAGTGCTCTTAACTTGCCCGCTTGACAGACAGGGGCATTAGAGTAAGACGAAAAAGGTAGAAAGTAACTGTGCAGCATCCTTCCGCTCTTTAATAATTCGGACCCTGAAGGGCTCAAAAGAAATGCCCGCCATGTTTAAGCTTAGTCGCCAGTGTCGACTTCCGGAGTCAGAACGGGTACACGTGGAAGAGGCGTCCTTGGCAATGTTTTTGATAGTCACATCTGTTGCAACCTCGTGAGCGTTGCTTCCCTGTTCACGACCTTCTGTTAACATCGGAAACTGGGCAGGAAAGCCAAAGCGCCCTTGCACACATAGCCCTGAAAATACAAGGACGAAACAACACATCGGGCTGGCATAACAGCCAGTTTGAATTTGTGGACTCTCATCTGTAGGTTGATTTTTAACAGTGCAGCACGTGTGGCTTCTATTACGTTGTCCAATTAGGTTTTGTCCGAATTTGCAATCAATTTTTAATGTTTTTGAATTTATTTTTCAGCACATGTCGCATTGCAGTTTCAGCTTGTGCCATATCCTCCACGCCTCATACCTCCCCGCGTGACCAGCGCTGGCGGCAAAGGAACGACGAAGCACAACCGATGTTCCTGACATGTCATACGACATTTCTCGTCACCGCGTCCGCCTCAATAAAGACATTGTATGGCTGCTGCACGACGAATTGGAGGAGCATGGCCCGTGACACGACCGGACTGGGTGTGGCAATGGTGGGGAGGAGTGTATGCGCGGCACGCTTAGACCGGCATTGCCAGAGATTGGTGGTTTTCTTGCACATCACTGCTTGCTATCCTCACAATTAACACCACGACGAGTTTGAAGGAGAACGTAAAGAAAATTTTTTAATATGGCCCCTGAAAAAAGCGTAAATGTAGGCGCCTATCATTTGCTGTTGCAAGGTATAGCTGTGAAATCGTGACGGAATTGTTTGTTGCAGGACTGGGGTAAATTTCATTCGATTATTTTGTTTACTGAGGCAGAAATATGAGCAAGAATAAAAGTATGAATGCCTGAAGGTGGCTATTGATTCTTGCGCGCTTATTTACGACAATAATTTCAGACATATCTGTATAATAATTATTCACAAAGCCAGTTTGAGGGGAAGAATAATTTGACAGTGCGTGTAATGGTCAGCACCGAAAACGGAACAGATAATAGGACTTTTGACTCCGGAAACAAATACATGGCATAAAACAACAAACTACAGGCATGTCAACTAAATTGCGCTTAAGAGGAATACTAAGCACATTCCACACTGATCAGCACTATGCACAATCTAGAAGCGCCCTTTCTCTTTCATAACAGCAGGACAGCGCGTAAAGTACGTAGTTTATACATTATAATTATGAAATCAGTATAACTAGTAGCAATTCTGAACTAAGACCACTGACATTAAAATATTTATTTAACTCTGCAATAATCGAAAACTAAAACAGCGTAAATAATACAAAAAGAACAATGGTGTGAAATATGAAAGCTATCCAAAGCCTGCCATAATGTCAAGAAAGCCGCAACAGGCAACATTTTTTAAGACGGTAGACTTACTAGCCCCATTCAGCGAAAACCCGTCTGTTTGTGTGCGTGCGCGCGCGCGCGCGCATGTGTGTGTGTGTGTGTGTGTGTGTGTGTGTGTGTGTGCGTGCGTGCGTGCGTGCGTGCGTGCGTGCGTGCGTGCGTGCGTGTTAACACTCGATGATGCATGGTTTCCATAAAATATGGAAAATTAAAAAATAATGATTTATGACAAGTGCTAATGATTAATAAATAAAATAAAATTAATGATTAGTCGCACAATGTTGCTCCGGCAGAGCAAGCAGGATCACACAAACCCCACCCGTGGCAGCGCCTGCCATCAGAGAGCACAGGCGCATTCCTTTACCCCTACACCACTGCACCAGGAGTGGTATGAAAACTCACAAGGACCTTTGAATGTAAAGTACAGAATGACCACATGCAGATGCTCTGCGTGCATACGAATGCAACCTCAAGCCGCAGCTGGTGGAGGAGGGGGATGCAGGCCACGGTAGAACGGCGACAGCCTTCACGAAGTAAGCGTGCAGATCAGAAGCAGTGCGGGTGCGTCGCGGCGACGTCTACGTAGAGCCATGCAGAGGTAGAATTATCAGCTGCGTAGATTGGGTTACGTCACGCCGCAGCGGGCCGTAACGGCGTTCACGAAGTAAACATGTGGGTTTACGCCTACTTTTTGTTTTTTTCGTACGTTATTAAGGTGCTCTGACGACTTTTTTTCCAAATGCTTCTTAAACCTTACAAAAGAAACCTTGGAATAACATCTTTGCATCTCCCTTTATATGCGCTCTTTTAGCAAAGTCAAGTCGCACTGCCCACGAGACAGCACCTGGATGAAAGACTGCTGTACGGGTAACGACAGCTGCAAAGACCGGGGACATTGTGTTACCGTTGCCGTCCTCACTTTTCATCAATGTGATGCAAGCTCTGAGGTTAATTTTTTTCAGCCAACATTTTTTTCATGGACAAATGGCTTGTGTCCATGCGCTTAATCGTACAAAGGCAGCGGGACCGCTGTTACATTTACCCTATTCGCATTTTGCGCTCTCGTGACTTTCAGGAATACGCACCAACAAGTCCAGCTGAAAGTACTTCTTCGCAAAGCCCGTTTGCAAACTGCGAACAGCACCGCCCTTTTAAATGGTGCTCCCAACATGTCAATAGCTCAGAAAAGAAATGCCTAATGGCTTTAAAAAGAGGAATATATTGGTTTCATAGTGCGGTGCCCACTACACCCCATACTGTGAGGTATTTTCTGACTCGCTTTCCACGAATGTAAAGTAGAGAATAAAGTAGAGCTACTTATGAATGTTAAGTAGAGAACGACCAGTTCTGCATATATGGGCCTTAGCATAATAACGCTTTCCTGTCATACGCTTATGGCGGAGCTCAATTCCGATTTGGACGGTATTTTTCTGATGCTTGCTTCAAATAGAAAACCGGCCGCCGAACCGAAAGCGGAGTTAAAACCGTAGTGCTAGCGGACCTAATTCGCATTTGACCTGAAAGCGCTAAATCGTCCGCCATTTTTTCCTTCGCATCCTGTTACATTTATTTTTGTGTTTTTCCTATTGCCTTTCTTTCTATTATCTAAGACACATCACTTTGTTTTGGTGACAATATGTTAATTCCCAATTCTGTATTTACTTTACCAGTACTCTAGCCTCGCCTCGCTCGTCTCTACTGCTTATGTGCTAATCTTGCTTTCATTATCCCGCAGCCTAAGCTACTGGAATGTTCACCATATCATTTTTGGTACCTGTAGCCATAGGGCTACAGTCTTGCAGGGCTTTTTTATTGTACGCATTCTACAATGCTGTCTTCTCTTCTCGTCCATTTCATGTGTTCTCTCCTGAATTAATGTTTTGCTCTCTACCTCTCTGCGGTAGCAGCACCAACTAGCGGCAGGCGAAATCAGCTTCTACGCTTGGGCTGAAATCAATACTAGATTCAAGAATCCTCGCAGGCGCTACAAAGTAGTCGATTCGGAGCAAGTTTCTGGCAAATAGCAAGCCAGTTTCATCCACCTCTCGCGCGTTTTGGCAGGGAATTGTCTTTTACCTTCGAAATCTCCCCTGAGTGTTTTTAAAAAACACTTGCGTAAGATATTGAAATTCATTGCATCTTTCTGCGTCCTTATGATGCAGTAGGAAGCTATGACGAAAGCTTTTCGGCAGTCTTCACTCCCAAATTGTTAGCACTGTATATAATTCGTTGGTTGTCAGGATGAAATTGACAGCTGGGAAATTCGCGTTCCTTCTTAAAAGATTCTCATTCTGCGTTCGTTCCTGAGGTAACTACTCTCTCAAACAACAATTACTACGGGTTAAATTACCGACAACGCATTCTCGACAACGACAACGCAACAGGATTTGGCCGCCCTTGTTTAGTACTTGGCCACAACCTTCTATGAACAAACCAATTAACCATCAGCCCTCAGTCCCCAGCGGCCGCGGAGCAACCGACCAAGGCGGCGGTCAAACCTGTGAAGAAGTTTGCGGGGATATGCTGGTCGCAACTGGCAAATGACAGGGTTAACTGGAGAGACGTGGGAGAGGCCTTTGCCCTGTAGTGGGCGTAGTCAGGCTAACAATGATGATGATGATGACGGGTTACATGTTTGTGGCTGTAGTGTCCGCAGCTGGCGAACAAAACAGGACCACATAGCACAGAAGCAAAAAAAAAGAAAAGAAAAGGAGCATTTCTTTTACGTTTCACAACTGTTTGACTGTACAAGGCACCCTGGCCGTACCTCCACTATGGGTGTGCGCCTTTCTAACAGAGTGCACAACAAGAACAACGGAGGACAACAACCTGGATCAAGAAACCAAAGAAGGGAAGAAGAAGATGAAGAAGCAGGTCCCCCCCGCGTGGGTACGTGCCATTTTCATGTGGAGAAGAAGAAGAAGAAGAAGAAGAGGCCTCAGTCCTAAGCAGGCCGCGTCTGCCTCAGCCTTGATTGCATTCGTAGGCCGTCCACCTAGTGGAACGCAGAAGCCCAAGCCGCGAAGGTGCGAGATCTGCGGCGAAGATGCCGGTGCAGTTCGGCGACTTCGGCACTGGCCACAAAGCTGAAGTCACCGGCCCGTTCATGATGACCGTCGCCAGCGCCTTGGCCAGCTCGCTCTGCATTGGCACCAGCATCGGGTACACCACGCCTGCGATCGACAGCCTCGTCTCAGGCGTCACCGGCCACAAGTTCAACATACAGGCGCACGAAGTGTGGTAGGCACTCAGGCACTGCCACCCTGTATTTTATTTTTAACCGCGGGTAGATCGCCGGAGTTATCGTGTCTTAGCGCCCGGTAGCATCATAGACGGCGATTAGCAGGTGAATTTATAAAAAAAAAATGAAATAAAGTTGTCTGGCAAGTTAATGCAAGTTTACTGTAGGCAATATGATTTTGAAAGTTCAGAAAGCTTTAACGTCCCAAAGCGACGAAGGTTATGAGGGGCGCCGTAGTGAAGGGCTGCGGAAATTTCGACCACCTGGTGTTCCTTAACGTGCAATGACATCGCGCAGTACACGGGCCTCTAGAATTTCGCCTCCATCGAAATTCGACCGCCGGGGCCGGGATCGAACCCGCGTCTTTGGGGTCAGCAGCCAAGCGCCATAACCACCGAGCCACCGCGGCGGCTTATTTGAGAAAGGAAAACGCTTAAGTTGAACAAGTAGCGACCGCACATTCAGATCACGATAGGGACGTAGCGCAGATAATTAGATCTAGCTAAAGCGAATTTTCCAGGTACTCTAAGGTTATGAATGGCCATACAGGAATATCGCTCAGAAGGAAAGTATGTAGCGTGGCTTTTTGGGCTTGTTGGTACATACTTCAAAGACACTGTAGCGCAGCAAAAGACGAGGACACAAGAAACGAGAGACGAACACCACGAGCGCTCTCGTTTCTTGTGTCCTCGTCTTTTGCTGCGCTACAGTGTCTTTGAAAGTATGTAGCTGTTCTACCTCGCCAGCACATAGTTGGAGGCAGAAATGTGAAGGCTAACCGTGCGGTTCGAAATGAATTTGAGAATCGCATAGGGATTTACGAGAAGAAAAGTGATCGGTACAACGATCAGACTTAGGAAGTGACCAGCATGGTCCGCAGAAAGAAAACCAGTAAAAGATATCCGAGCCTAAATGAGTAATTCCAAATTTACGTGACAAGCAACGCAAAGAATAGGTAATTGATCGTGCATGAGAGTAGCGAAATGTACACTGAAAGACCAGAACTATTGTATGGGACGCAGAGAAGATGATTATGAATTTTGGTAAGAAAGGTTGCCTGGACAGAAGGGTTGCCATGTGCCAGTCAATATAACTTAAATTTAAGCAAAAATAAAGTTGTCGTAGATACTACCGGTAGGACTGGCAGATAAGATTAGCTGTAAAATTGAGCCCTCCACTACGGCGTCTCTCATAGCCTTAGTCGCTTTGGGACGTTAAATCCCATAAACCAACCAACCATAAAGAAAAATAATGCCGGTCACCACGCTGGTTCAAAGGAAACGCACCTACCATGAATCCATCTATTAAACCTTGAAAAAGACTTTAAAACGTAACTGGGATGATGATGACGTACATGTTGACGAAAATATTGTGCTGAGTTCAAGGTCCTGGCGCTGCAGGTGGGCCTTGAGGAAAGTCATCCTGAACGTGACCGGATTTATTTCGAGCACCTGATTTTCTCCAGCAAAAATTGACAGTGCTCCACACAACCACGTTTTTGGATGCCACGCCCCCCCCCCCCCCCCCAAAAAAAAAAAAAATTATAGGGGACACTTAATCTCCACCTTAAGTGTATGGCGCAGTAGCTTTATGGGTTAATCAGACATGCGGAATTCATTACTCTTTACTTAACATTTATAGATTACGGGAAATCCTCGTCCCACTCCTCTTGAATAACGACACAAAACTTGATAAAACTAGATACCTGCTTACGCCTAATACACGTGTCACAAGAACAAAACATGAAAAACATGTATCTGAATATAGATACCACAGTGATGCATTCAAATTTTCATACTTCCCGCATGTAATCCGTGAGTGGAATATGTTGCCTTCTGAAATTGTAAGCCAGCTCACTCCTGAAGCATTCGTGTCGAAGGTAGCAAACCACTTTCAAAACGGTTAACATTGTCACCATGTGTCATTTACCATGTTTCTTTCTATGAGAGTGAAAAGTTCCTTCTCTGCAGTCTTTTATTGTGTACTTTTTCATGCATATGTGCACCCAATCCTGTTACGGCCTCAAAGAGAGGCCAACAGTATGTAATAAATAAATAAAATAAAAAATAAATCGTGCAGCGGTTAAGCGATGCCCAACTGCCCTGCGATGGCAGGGGCTACGACCGGTTGGGCTTGCGGCACCCAGGTTGCTCTTGCCGAGCAACCTCTAGCGACCAATCATTAACTGCCACCTGCCATGGTGGACAGTTTGCTGACAACCCGGTAGGCAGGTTGCTACGACGCCGTAAGGTCACGTGACCTTGGTGCCCCACCTGCCTCCTACATTGCTTCCCTGGGGATTTTCTCTGGATTTTTTGCTTACTGTCAGCGACGCGTGCGATGAAGACGCCGGATTTTCTGCGAGAGGCAATCGCTTGGCAGCCGCTAAGTTAGGGCTATCGCGTTAATGCGGCTGTCATGCGCATTATTCGGTCCCCCGACGTTAGGGTCAGGGTCCAAGCGCTAAAGCCGCTCCGCCACCCAGCAAACGTCCCTTTTATATTCGGCCAAGCGTTAAAAAAATTCAAGGGGCACTTTGGCTCTCTAAAGTGCTGCAAGGCGAAAGCCTTTCCTGTTTGTTCTCTACTAGCGCTTCATTCGACTACACACTTTGACCGCCGACTTTGACTGCTCCTTTAGCACGACTCTCTCTCTGCTTCGATGAGTTCGATTTTATCCATGGCTCTGTTCGCAGTAATGAGGTATGTAATGTGGTCACAAAAGGACGCCTTGCGCCCCCTGTCGGAGCGGACGACAACTGTTTTTGTTAGTTGTCGTCTGCTCCAAAAGGGGGCGCCAGGCATCCGTAGGTAACCTCATTACTGTGAATCCGCGCACTCTAACGTTATAACCATTTCAACCAACAGAAAAGCGTGACACCTCTGCTGACAAGCTTCTGTCGACAAGCTTCTGTCGACAAGCTTCTGTCGACAACGATGAGGCATTAAAGGCTTTTGTCTTAAAAATCTTGGCGACGGCCTGGACGCAGGTTTGCCTCGCTGCTGCACGTGGGAGCCATCGCGGGATGCCTGGTGGCTGCCCTGGTCGCCCAGTCCATGGGGCGCCGCTTCGCCCTGCTCACCAGCGCCATTGGACACTTCTCCGGCTACGGCATCACCTCCGTGGCACGATCCGACACCTTCATTCTGCTGGGCCGCTTCCTGACGGGTGTCGCCACCGGCATGTGCTCGCTGTGCGCGCCCGTCTACCTCGCCGAGGTGTCGGCACCTGTGCAGCGAGGAACCGTGGTACGCCGGTGTTCACAGACTGAAACATATTATGGCGAAAGCCTTTAATGGCTCATACTGTCGTGCGTTAACAAAGCGTGTCGCACGCGTTTAACTTGTGAACTATAAAAGACAGGAGGAAACCAATGGTTGCTCGAGATAGAGGGAAAAAAAATTAACCTAGAATCCAGGATTGATGACCGTAGGTCAATTAGTTACTTAATTTTAGACAGAAATTCCAAAATTGCGTCGAAATAGCGCGGACGACGATATAGCCCCGGGAACGGTGTCACGTCACATCCACCGGAAGTCGTCACTGCATAGTGAAAATTGTCACAGAATGGTCGCAAAAATGTCGGATTTGTGTGAAATTAGAAGGAAAAAAAGTGTAATTAAGCGTAATGAACACTTAAAATCCCAGAAAGATGTATAATTTTGGTATCGATATAGCCACGGGAACGGTGTCACGTCACATCCACCGGAAGTCGTCACGGCATAGAAGAGAATTTGCGCCGGATATGTGAGGCTTTAAAAAGACAGAAATGACCTCAGCAATTACGGCACCGGGCTGCACCACGGACGATAGTAAAATGACTCAAAAGAAAACATTCGACAGAAGTCTGTCTGGTTGGGAAATTTAATGTTAGGAGAAGGTAAGTGACGCCAACCAAGTAAAATACAGGAAAAACACGACGTTTCGGGACCGGCTCGGCCCCTTCTTCACGGTGTGACTACGGGCGAGCGCAGCTTGGCTTTTTAAGCCCCTGTGTGGAGGACCTGCGGAGGACCTGGAGGATTTGACCCGCAGGTCCTCCACACAGGGGCTTAAAAAGCCAAGCTGCGCTCGCCCGTAGTCACACCGTGAAGAAGGGGCCGAGCCGGTCCCGAAACGTCGTGTTTTTCCTGTATTTTACTTGGTTGGCGTCACTTACCTTCTCCTAACATAGTAAAATGGTTCATGTTTCAAGAAAGTATTTGCAGTCACGGTTTTACTGCGCATAATTTTTATTTCATTTGAATGTGGTGATGAAATACCACAGCACAGCAAATAAGCAGGCCTTCCAAAGTTACCCAAGCAGCACAAGTAATCGTCCTGATATTGGTAACGTATTGGCAAAAGGTGGGTCCTACAAAAGGACCAGAGTGAAACCATCCATCTGCAATATTGATCCGTTTATCTGTGCTTCTTTGGCAGACAACAATTTCAGGGCAGCGCCCGACAGACCAGTACACGACTATGATCGCTATATGGTATTAAGGAATTAATACTTTTGTTTGAGCCAATTGATTCATTCTTAAAAGTGCCTGTTTGCACGAAGAAATCCCGGACGTATCTTCGATCGAATACGTACGTAAGAAGAATATTCAGGTTGTTCAGTGTCCCAATGAAAGAAAACAGGGATAAAAAAATTGGCAGTGGTTTAGCTGTAGCTAAATCTGGGAGGATTGCAAAAGCGACGAGGAGAGAGAGAGAGGCGATGGAGAGCGCGCGGCAGCGGCGGCGGCCCCGGCGCGCTGACTATGCGCTGCTACTGCGCATGCGCAACTGGCGAACGCGGCGGCGGCACCTCTGAGTCACCCGCGCAGCGGCGGCGGCGGCGCGCCAGCTGTGCGCCGTGTGACGTCACTTCTCCTCGCGCGTGCACAGTATGGCCTTGCCTCAGCTCCGCGAAATGGCTCGACGACTCGCGTAGTGTTGCTTTCTCAACAAAAACTGCTACGACAGAACGATGAAATCGACATTTTATCCCCCTTACGTATGACGATAGAAACTATATCGTCAGTCAAGCTGTAGTCAACCATGGGTGCATAAACGCATAAACGCATAAAAGCATCGCTTGTGTTCTACGTTCAGGTGCGGAGACAAGGTAAACCAAACGGTAGCGTGAACGAAGGTCATGCGTTCGTTGGCACACGGCGCAGAAGTTCTGCATCCAGATATATCTGAAAACAATAGTAGATTTTTAAAATTGCTCCAGTAAGTTCATTTAAAAGTACAAAAACTGGTTAGCATCGCTACTTGTCATCACATTGTATATGACATGTGGATATAAGCACACTGTGAAGACCACAGCCAACTTTAGCGCGCCATCTTACGGTAATAAGTCACATCAATGCATGTAGAGTGATTTCAGGTTAGCAGAATTTCATGTGCTGACAAAGGGATGCGACGAGGTAGTTTTAACAGGAACCCCTCTGGAAAAACGTGAACGAAGGTCATGCGTTCGTTGGTATACAGTGCAGAACTTCTGCATCCAAATATACTTGGCTTGGTTTCGTTTATTGGGGTTTAACATCCCAAAGCGACTCAGGCTATGAGGGACGCCGTAGTGAAGGCCTCCGGAAATGTCCACCACCTGGGGTTCTTTAACGTGCACTGATATCGCACAGTACATGGGCCTCTAGAGTTTCGCCTCCATCAAAATTCAGCCACCGCGGCCGGTGATCGAACCCGCGTCCTTCGGGCTAGCAACCGAACGCAGTAACTACTGAGCCACCGCGGCGGGTAGATATACTTGAAAGCAACAGTAGATTTTTAACATTGCTCCAGATAGCTCCTTTTCACACAGAAGAGCAGGTTAACACTGAATATGACATGTAGGTATAAGCACACTGAAGAATACAAGCAAATTTAACTTGCTATCTTTAGGTACCGAGTCAAATGATGCCACGTATAGTGACTTCATGTCAGGAGGTTTAGATGCGTTGACGATGGGCTACGACGGGGTAGTTTTAACAGGAACGCCTCTGGAAAAGCCGCTGCGGTGCTTCGAATTTGGTCTGTCAAAGAATTAATAGAATGATTTCGCGGTGCTTGCATTCGTGGAGAATATAAGGCCCACAGCAAAACATGAAGGGACGCGGATTCGCATGACGCACTTTATTTCTGTATCGCCTCTCAAGCCGGTTCGCTGAAAACCCTCGGAAGCACCAGAAGGCAAGAATGTTTTACACCCTGTGACAGGAACCATCTGGCTGTCTAGCGAGAAAGAACGCAAAGAAATGTTTTTCAGCGATCTCGCGTCTCGTAAGTCGTTAACCCCGCCTCGATGGTTGCTGCATCGGTTGGTCAGCTGTGCCCCTTTTACTGCAACGTTGAAATCATGGTGCACGCTTTTCCGCAGGGCGGCAGTCTGCAGCTGGCTCTCACCATAGGGATCCTGTACACGAACATCATGGGCCGCTTCCTGAACTGGGACGGGCTGGCTTTCCTGTCCTTGGCCGCTGGCATACCGCTCGTAGCGGCTTGCCACTTCGCGGTCGAGTCACCACGCTGGCTGCTCCTGCAGGGCCGAAAAACGGAGGCCATCGACATCCTCGGCAAGCTACGCGGGCCTGAAGCTAAGGTGCCTCCCCCCCGTTCTCAATAGTCGGCCTTTTTTAAATCGCGCCTCAGGGTTGTGTTTTCTTTCGGTACATATATAGACAATTCCAGGCTTTACGAATTGGAAAAACAGCGCAATGAAAGACGACACAAGAGAAGGACAAAACACCACCTTGTCCTTCTCTTCTGTCGTCTTTCATTGCGCTGTTTTTCCAATTCGTAAAACATGTACCAGCCAGCCCGTATTTACCCTCTTCTGGAATTCCAGGCTCTATAGGTGACTCGACAGGTATGTGGCTCTTTCAGCATGGTCTCCTATAGCTGACAGGTTAGAGGTTTATTTTACAGCTTGGAGGTCGGACGAAATGAATTCATGAAAACTGACCAAAACACGCAGAATCAAGCAACGAAACGGAGTAGGCTGAATCGAAGCGTATGAATTACAGCTCATGGCTGAATTACTGTTGCGTTAGTGTAGACCACGTGGCGGGGATGTACTGCGGGGACCTTGAGGCGCGAAAATGGCACCAACACATGTGCGTTATGACAGGGTAGGGGCCCTCATCTCGGACGATTGATGGCCTAGGTAGTTTGATGGCCATGCTTTCAGATGATGTATTAGCATGTGCTTCTTGAATGTTCAAAGCAGAAAAAATGCTCAAAGTTGACTCCTTGCGCGGCACATGTGCCACGCTGGCGGATTATACCCAGAACAACATCGGCACCGACTCCAATATAAAACGAAACATCCGTCTTCTGGACGATGAAAAAGAATCATTCCAAAATACGCTATTTAAAAGCCGGAAAAATCTTAAATGGTGGGCTCACATGCCTTTCAGGACATACACGCAAATCATTCCAATCAGCTAGCTGGTGTAAGGCTCTGTTAGGGCGGATGTTAGTGCGAGTGGCCCAAGCAGAAGTTAAGTGCTCGGTGGCGAGTGGCACCAGCGGAAGTTAGGGGGAGTGTCGCGAGCGGAAGTTAGGGCGAGTGGCACCAGGGAAAGTTAAGTCGAGTGATGCTAGCGGAAGTTAGGGCGAGTGGCGCCAGCGGAAGTTAGGGCGAGTGGTGCCAGCGGAAGTTAGGGTGAGTGGCGCCAGGGAAAGTTACGTGCATGTCAAAGAAAACTCATCTCTCTCTCTTATTTGTCACCCTTGCAGCTGGACAAAGAATGGAGCGACATGGAGACGGTGTTCGCACGCGTTCCGACGCCACCCACTCACGTCCTGCTGGCGATGACGGTGCAGTTCCTGCAGCAGTTCTCGGGCATCAACCCTGTGCTCTTCTATTCCCGCAAGTTGTTCGCCGAAGCCGGCCTGACCATCAGCGTCGCCGACACGAGCATCATTCTTGCAGGTTTCCAGGTGAGCAAAATGCAATAGCATAAGATGTTGCCACACCAAGACAACACCGATGTCCGCTGTCACAATATTCGCTCATTGGTTGAGAGGCCGCGTGACCTTATGACGTAATCACAGCCTGCCCACTGTGGCTGGTGGCATTCAAATGTTCCGAAGTGCATCATCCCCAATAGAAGAATCGCATTAATTTGCAGCGATCACAAGTTTTGTCACTAACACAAAAAAAAGTAATACTCTGCCACCATTTCAAAGGTCTAAACGCCAAAAAACACAAGTGTTCCGATCTAGGCTCATTGGCTACCGATCATATTGCGATCAGGAACAGGTATTGCCGATCAGGTTACCGATCAGGATCATATATAGGTTTAACAAGCTAGGAACAACAAAATAATTCCAAAAGGTGCACAACGCGGCATGATAGAGGGAACAGCAGGTACGAAGCTCGGCTGCTAACAGGATCTCGAAAGGGAAGCCACACAGAGCAACAAAACAAGTGTAAGCAAGCAACAAGAAAAATTCATAACAAAAGTTCAGGACAGCTAAAATCTAGCGACAGAGCTCGCGTCAGTAACCCCTGGTGATGATGTAAGAGGTAACCGCAAATGAGCAAGACAAGTGTAAAGGAGTACCGACAAAAAATAAATAAATAAAAAATGATAACAGTGACAAGGCAATTGAAATCTAGCAGCAGGGCGCGCGTCAGAAATTTCTTGATTTAGAAATGCGATTTCTTTTGGAAACAGCGTACCAGACAGTGTGCTCGCACAAAGCAGTACACCGTCAGGCTGAAAGCAATAAAGGCGCAAACCCAAAGTTGTTTCTTAAATTCTTTGCCAACCTTCACTCACCAAAAATTGAAAACTACATGTGCTGCCAGACCAGCCTAACTGGCGCTCAACAGCTCTTCAGGTAGCGCATGGTTCGAGAGCAACCGAAAAGAAGAAAAAAGGGGAGACCGTAACAAGTGTTCTGGGTATACCAATAAGAAGCCTTCTCCGCGACGAAGGTATCGCGCCTGGGAGGCTGACCACAAGGGAAGCGCTATTTTTAAAAAAAAGAAACGTTGAGCGCATAATTTCTTTCATATTTTGTGTTTCTTATATCCAAAGTGCTAATTAGGGTAGGATTTCACCGCAAGAAATATCTAATCACAAGCACTGATTATGATTAGATATTTCTTGCGGTAAAATCCTTCCCTAGCACTGATTGTGATGGTAAGTAAACGAAGTGCGAGGTGAACTTGAAACAAAAGGTTCGCGCATATATCAATCAGATATTTATTTTGTTATTATTATCATCAGCCTACCTACGCCCACAGCAGGACAAAGGCCTGTCCAATTATTCTCCAAGTAACCCTGTCCTGTGCCAGCTCTGTCAAACCGATACCCGCAAAAGAGAAGCGACAATAGCGCAGAGGTAGTGTATCCAGTTCACTTGTAAGAGGACTGGTATTCGAATCCCCGTGCCGCGCAATTCTTGTCTGGAAAAAAAAATCCGCCCATCGATAGAATTGCATAACCAGGCTTGGGCTGCAGCCTGATCTCAGTGACCAGAACCGACAACGCAATCCCTCAGCAGAATAGGATCTGTCCACCATGATGTAGCACTTGGCTACAATCACTATATGTATATCCCAATTAAAGATTACTGTGTAGACGAATTAAAATGCACAGAAGAATAATACTCAGCCTAGGTTTCAAAAGATCACCAGAGAGACCTAAAACAGAAATTAAATAGGACAATGCAGGCCACAGTAGGCGAACATAAAATGTGTCACAGACCTGAAGCTCGTTATTCTACAAATTGCACAACACAACCGACAGAACGGAGAAAGCAACAAGGCAATTGATTTCAAGACACTGCCAATAAACTGAATAAAACATTGTTAAAGTTGATTTTCATTTTGGGTTTCCGAAATGCAAAAACAAAACTGACAGCGCCAAATGATGCATAAAGATACATAAATTGTCATTTATAGTGCTATTTCTTTTTAATGTTACCTCTAAGCTTTTAATGTTATCTTTAATGTTCGCTCACGCGTGCATGTGAACTGAACAAGTGTTTAGAGAGGAGTAGGCCACTCTCTGCGGTTCCCGCCGTTCAATTCATTGCCTCGTGCCTGTGCTACACCGGAGGATGAAGCAAGTTCTCACAGGTCGCCATTTGTGCGCTATAATCACGACCTCGATAATCTGCCGGATTTCCGCTCCGCCAGTAACGTGCGTCATCGGAAGTGAGCTTGCGGCTATAAAGAGGAGCGGAATTGTCCACGTGCGTGTCACGATTACTTTGAAAGGTGCACCTTTACCCACGTGTTTCCTGCACATCTCTCGTCTAGCGCAGAGCCCTGCAAATCTCGGGCTTGTGTTGTCATCCGTAGGCTCAAAATGCTGTCTCTCTTGCGTAATCACCACCTCTGCTGCCTTTCACGCGGTGATTTTTTTTATTGTGGAATGCAATTAGGGCTGCCCCATAAGGTTTGAAGGTTTCAAGCAGGAAATTGCCAAACACCGTATGCCAAACACTTCTACCATTGAAAGAAATAACAAAATTCACTCACAGTATTGTTATTGGTCGCTCGGCAAGAATTAAACATCGTCGCCAAAAGTTTCTGAATTGTACGTTAATTTCAGCAGTTGCGTCGCTTAGGCGCTGAATGGTGAGGCATTGGTAACAGTAAGCGCCGTGCGTGTGAACAACTGCCCGCGCTTAAAAACTTCCCACTGAAGAAAACTGTTCAGCTACAAATCAGTAATAAGTACCTCTTTAGATCTGATTATCATAAACAATTTGTTGAGCGTTTACGAAGATTGGTTAGACATAATAGTGAACAAGTTCAAGGTTGCTGGCCATGATCAATGTTATAATTGAAGAATTTTCGGACGTCCTTACGGGTTCCTTGCTCTCTAGGTGGTCAAGGTTCCCCCTTTTCAGTCGACTTATTTTCTAACGAGAGCTTGGCCATAAGAACTCGGGTAGTTAGCATAGCTAGCCTTAGCCGCCTCAGTCATGTGGTAACCCGCATGTAGTAGCGAAGCGTCTCGAATTTTATCCTTGACATAATCAGCCCTTTTCGACTAGTTCATTTTCAATAAGTAACTATATATATATTGCCACCAGGCCTAGCACCGCGCGGCCTCCGCGCTTAGTCGAAATGGTGACGAAGAGGCGGTTGGCTCGAGAGGCGCAGTCGAGCTAGAATTGGCTCTTGGACTAGAAGATCGACCTCATTATTGGGTTCTCCCCTACGCCTACCTGCACCGCTCTCCCTGGGACGCAGCCATACGCATAACCAACATTTCTGGACAAAAGAATCTTTAACGAGAACCAGTACCAACGCAATTTTTTCACATATTGTAAGAATTCACTATAGCAATCAAAGGATTCGCAGATCTCCCGTCGGCAGTGTTGCATTTGTTCGCTATTAGCGTTTTTCCCAAAGTCAAAAGCATTCCCCATTGATTTTCTATGGCAGTGTTAACTGCTCCGTGCGAGCTATGGAAACAATATAAAAGAAAGATTTTACTACAGGTTGAAGGAATGGCCTATTACCTTGCATATTTCCGTAACAGTGCCTTACAGTTTCCCAATTTTCAAAATTTTTCTCCTAGAATGTTGGACACGAGGACACTAACAAAATTTAGTGACTCTCTTGTGGCAACTCGGACACCATTTCAGTAGTAAATGCGTGTGTTTGAGGCTCGAGGCGCCATTACTTATCATTCAGCATTATTTCATCCGCTATCACCGCCACCAACGTCACGACCAGCATCATTATCAACGATCGTCGTGATTATTATCTCTGTAGGCGTGCCGTAGCGAAATTATTCCTTACGCGGAAAGATTCAGCTACAGAAAAGGAAACTGCAAGTTTAATTACTGCTAATATAGTAGCCTCTGCACGCCACAACACTTCTTCACCGATTCCCCTATGGATTAAATATGATAAACGCGAACAGATGTAATTTTTTATTACTAGATCAAACTGCGACCATTCCCAGAATATATGCTACACCCCCCCACCCCCCCCCTTACAAAGAAAGAACCAAACACCGAACACTTCTGCACCGATTCTTCCTATGGATTCATTATGAGAAACGCGAACAGATATAAACTTTTATTACTAGATCAAACTGCAACCATTCCCAAAATTTATGGTACCCCCCCCCCCCTTACAAAAAAGAATTCGTGATTTCTTACCTATGGGTATGTTCGCTATTGCTGCCAGCATGAGTAAATTGAACAGTGTGCTTCCTTGAACTTTCTGTACGCAAAGTCTCCCTTCAAGGGGCTCCTGGGCGCTCCTCTCACTCTGTGCAGGTCGTCGCCACGGCCGCTGGCGTCAAGCTGATGGGCGTGTTCAGTCGTAAGGGGCTCCTGACCGTGTCCGCATATACGTGCGCGTTCGCTATGATGATCCTAGCCACCCTGTACAACTTGAGCGTCGAGGAGGACGATGCCGACCCGCACGCCACGACCGACATCACGCACCGGCTGCCCATAGTGTTCCTGGGGCTATACGTGATCGGCTTCTCCGTCGGACTGGGTCCCATCACTTGGCCGCTCAGCGCCGAACTGGTCCCCATGAGGAACAGCGGAGTCTACCTGGCGGCCGTGGCTGCGTTTAACTGGTTATGCGCCTTCGCGGTGACGTGGTTCTTCGACGCGCTCCACGAGACACTCCATCTTTCCGGCGTGGGTCTGTTCTTCAGCGCACTAACGTTCATCTGCTCGTTGCTGGTGTCCTTCTTCATGCCGGAGACGCAGGACCTGAGTCTCGAGCAGATTCTGCTTGTGGGAGAGAAGAGGAACAAGGACGATCCTTCTGTGTCCTCCAAAGCTTCCACGGGGTCCAGGAGGGTTCGCTGACAATTATCATTGTCCCTTTAGAGCATTTCTCCCCCTTTGCTATCTCGCTCTTATTAATTTTCTTTCGCCTATTCAGCGGTCTCACTAAAAATCTAGAATTTTAAGGGCATTTATTCTCTAACTTCTTTATCTTCCTTCCCCCAGGTTACAATTCTCTTCACATCAGTCTTTGCTCTATGTATATAGCTTCTACTCATTTAGCGTGCCAAGTAGAACAATTTCATCTTTTCTATTATAGTTTATATTTCATTCCTTCCTGTATACATTCGTGTTTTCTGACAATATGATGCGCTCTCCGCAAATTCTATATCTATTTCATGCTGGACACTTGGAATGAAAGCAATTCTGACTGTGGACGTATTCTGCTATGTGTTACGCCTGGTGCGATAATTTGGGTCGGGAGAAATTTTTTTCTGTCAGAAGTCACCGATCAGAAGTCGCCATTTTTCTTATCGGGATGGCTTGCTGGAAATGGATATGTCAAACTTGGTAGGATGTTAAGTATAAAGTATTGCCACGTATCATTGCAGTGTGTGTTCGTTCACGCTCAAGGCAGCAGGAAAGGGTCGTTATCACTTTTGTTCGTGGCGCGAGAAGCGACCAGACTAATCTCGATTGTTCGCAGCCATGCAAGGCTGCATCTAGGTTTTTCCGGATTACCGTAGATGATCTGGACCTGTTATCTGGAAGTTTCCTTGCCGGCTTTAAATTGAGCGATGCCGCGAGCGGCGGGCATTCGTAGTTCGACGACCGACGAGCACGTTTGTTGCTTACGCCGCCGCCGAGTGATTCAGTTATTTTGCGGGCGCAAGTCAGCCCAAATAAAGAGCTTTGTTTCCAAGACTGGTTGGTGTCTTCCTGACCGCTGGACTGCCGTCACTACAACGTGACATCTGGTGGAGGTGCTGGGTAGCCTCCCATGTTCCGGACACCCCCTACAAGTCGTGACGCCAGCCCTTTGAGTCATCTACCGCAGGACCTGAGTCCAGTCCACCGCGCAAGCCGACGCCTGCAAGGGGACGAACCTGAGTTCGGGATTCTGCCGGACCCTACCCGGAAGCGAAAGCCAGCAGCAACATCTACCATGAGCTTGCCCCAGACGATGACTCCAATCATTCTTCAGCAGCCCCGGGTGCCACCAACCTTTGACGCTTCGCCTGGCGCCGACCCCGAAGAATGGCTGGAGCAGTTCGACCGTGTGGCTATCTTCAACAACTGGGACGATGCCACGAAACTTAGGTACGTGTTCTTCGCCTTGGAGGGACCAGCAAAAGTCTGGTTTGAGAATGAGGAAGCTAACCTCTCGAACTGGGAAACCTTCAAGGAGCAGCTTCTAAAGACCTTCACGAACGTCGTGCGAAAGGAGAGAGCCCAGCAGCTGCTACAGTCTCGCATACAATACCCAAACGAGACCGTTGCTGTGTACACTGAGGAAATGAAGCGTCTCTTCCGGCGTACCGACGCAAACATGAAGGAAGAAGAAAAAGTAAAGCTGCTCATGCGAGGAGTTAAAGAGCAGCTCTTTGCCGGCCTCGTCCGCAACCCACCGAAAACTGTCGCGGAATTTGTAGAAGAGGCATCCACGATGGAAAAAACTCTTGATGCCCGAGCCCGCCAGTATGACCGCGAGCAGCGCGTTTTCTCGGCAAGCAGCCTGGACACCGCTAACAGGAATGACCTGCGGGAGGTTATACGTCAAGTTGTGCGACAGGAGCTCCGACGATTGCTGCCAACGGGAACGCAGCCGCAACCTTCATCGCTCACTGACGTCATCCAGGACGAGGTTCAACAGGCCTTGGGTGTGACGCCGACACCCATGCAGCCTATGCAGCCCCCAGCCATGACTTACGCCGCAGCTGTGCGCCGTCCTGCACCTCGACGACGGGACCCAAGCCCCTATCACCCTCAGCCAGCTGCGTTGGACCGCCGCCCACTCGCCCCAACCCGCCCGTCCTACGAGCGACGCGCGCAGCCGAGGAAATGCGACGAGTGGAGAACTCCCGACCAGCGCCGCCCACTATGCTTCCACTGTGGCAAAGCCGGTCACGTCCTCCGGCACTGCCCATACAGAAGACTGGGCATCCGAGGGTTCTCTTACGACGCTCCACGACCCCGACCCGGCCAGCGACCAGCCGAAATCGAGGAGTTTTTGCGTCGGGAAGAATACTCATCGCCGAGCCGCCTATCACGTTCCCCGTCGCCATCGTCCCCGCGCTTTGTATCTCCTAGCCGAGGTTACGCCATGCGTGGACGCTCCCCCAGCCCCCGAAGGTTAAACTAAATAAAGGAGCCTCTGGAGGTGAGGTTGCTTCTAAGCGCAATGATAAAGATCCTCCATCGACGAGTACTCAAGACCATGCCTCAACTACGACGACAACACCGACGACGACAACACCGACGACGACGACGCGACCAGACTTGAAGCTTTTACCGTTGCCCAGTGAAGTAACGTCGCAGTACGCCCACCGCAGCCTCACTACTCGACGAAGCCGAGATCGTACACCGAAGACAACGTGCAATGCGAAAACGCGAACAAGTGACCTTGAAGTTATGATCGACGATCACGCGGTTACTGCCTTGGTGGACACCGGAGCTGACTACTGCGTCATCAGTGGGCCACTCGCTGTCCGACTCAGGAAGGTAACAATAACTTGGGATGGCCCGCTGATCCGCACCGCAGGTGGTAACCTGATTACGCCGTCAGGACGCTGCACCGCAAGAGTTACTGTAAATGGGAGAACCTACGCGACAACCTTCCTGATCCTACAGCAATGCTCGCGAGACGTGATTTTAGAAATGGACTTCCTGAATGAACATCGGGCGATCATCGACCTTCGATCCAAGTCGATCAATCTTTCCACGGACAAAGCCATATCTGCAGCGACGACAGCGACTCATCGCGTTGCCTTAAACGTCCTTGACGAAGTACTGAGCGTGCCACCCCGATCAAGTGTATTCGCCTGCATAGGTACTGGAGACGTCGAAACTTCCGAAGGCGTCGTCGAGGGGAACACCCAGTTACTCCTTGATCGAGGACTGGGCGTCGCAAGGGGTGTCTCCCAAATCCGAAATGGCCAAGCCCAGGTGCTGCTAACCAACTTCACAGAAGAATACCGGCATCTAAACAAAGGTACGACGATCGCTTTCCTCGACGAGCTGGCAGACATCAGCGACATATTTGCCCTACCCGACCAACCCGTAGAACCATCTAACCAAGGCCATCAACCAACGTTTGATATCAACCCGGCATTACCACGGAGCAGACAAGAACAAATACGCAGTCTTCTTCAAAAGTACAGCGATTGCTTCTCATCAGCATCGAATGTGCGAAGAACCCGGCTTGGCAAGCACCGCATTGTCACAGACGAACACGCCCGACCACTGCGACAGAGCCCCTACCGCGTATCGCCGCTAGAACGCCAAGCTATTCGCAAGCAAGTTGAGGAAATGCTACGTGACGACGTCATCCAGCCATCAAGGAGCCCCTGGGCAGCACCAGTTTTCCTAGTGAAAACGAAAGACGGCACTCTTCGCTTCTGCGTCGATTACCGCCGCCTGAACAGCATTACGAAGAAGGTTGTCTACCCCCTCCCCCGCATCGACGACACACTGGATCGGCTATGCAACGCTAAGTACTTCTCATCGATGGACCTGAAGAGCGGCTACTGGCAAATTGAAGTCGACGAAAGAGATCGCAAGAAGACTGCGTTCATCACGCCAGACGGACTCTTCGACTTCAAGGTGATGCCATTCGGCCTCTGCTCTGCACCAGCGACGTTCCAGCGAGTAATGGATACGTTGCTCGCAGGCTTGAAGTGGCAGATTTGCCTCGTCTACTTAGATGACGTTGTTGTCTTCTCCACAAACTTTGAAGACCACCTCAGAAGGCTTCGGATAGTGCTGGAAACGATCGAGTCTTCAGGCCTGACACTGAAACCAGAGAAGTGCAACTTCGCCTACGAGGAGCTGCAGTTCCTTGGTCACGTCGTAAGCAAGGATGGAGTTCGCCCAGACCCCCAGAAGACGGCTGCGATCGCAGAGTTTCCACAGCCTAATGACAAGAAAGCTATACGCAGATTCCTTGTATTGTGCGCTTATTACCGGCGATTCGTCAAGAACTTTTCGCGCATAGCTGAACCTTTGACCCAACTTACCAAGGCTGACGTGCCTTTTAAATGGGAAAGGCCGCAAGAGGAAGCTTTCAACGAGCTGAAGCGCCGCTTACAGTCCCCTCCTGTGCTCGGGCACTTTGATGAAAACGCCGAAACCGAAGTTCATACCGATGCAAGCAGTGTGGGCTTAGGAGCGGTCCTCGTTCAGAAAAATGGCAGAGAGGAGAAAGGTATCGCGTACGCTAGCCGTTCACTGTCGAGAGCCGAAGCCAACAGAGAAAGAATGTCTCGCCATTATTTGGGCCACGTTGAAATTTCGCCCCTACCTATACGGACGACCATTCAAGGTTGTGAGCGATCACCATGCTCTCTGCTGGCTGGTCAATTTGAAAGATCCCTCCGGCCGCCTTGCTCGATGGAGCCTGCGTCTTCAAGAATTCGACATAACTGTAGTCTACAAATCTGGCCGCAAACATTCCGATGCAGTAAGAGTAAGCTAGGAGAGGAAATAAGTGCATGGATGGTTGGAGGAAGCACAGATGGTCCCCCCGGAGTCTGACCGGTTCTGAGGCCGCGAGGCCGTTGACGAACTGGGCGTCCACTGGCCGGGATATCACACATACTTCCGGTGTCCGAAAAACCGCGAAAAACCTTCGACGGCTAGTAGCCGGCAGGTGGGAAAAGCCTTCTAGTGAGCGATGAGGAGCCCCAGGTAGCTACTGACCCCGTGTTAGGTTTTCCTGTCTCCGACGGTCGGAGCCCGTTGCGTATGGTGGGTGGTCGGGCATCCCGTGAGTGGGGCCGCACCATTGGGCAATCTCGATGCTCTCCCTGCCCTGGCCAGGCGGGCCAGAAATGGAGTCGAGATAATCGAAGGATCAGAGCAAAAATCTCGCTGTCCCCATTCCCTTCCCACGTCCCATTTCCCTTTCCGCTACTTCCCAGGGGAGGTCAGGGGAGCCTCCCCGGGCCCGCTCTCTCGGCTGTGGGTCGCTAATGTAGCATTTTCCCTAATGTTTTATTTTTCCACCCACGGGTGGTCAAATTACAACTTGCCTACGGGCCTCCTCTTTTATTTTTCAATTGGGTTAAGCCTGTTGTGTGTAAACGGTGCAGGCAGGGGCCTATTATTTTTATTTCCTTTTCGGTTGCCCCAACCTATTCAATGCCTATCGCGAGCCCCCGTAGACGCAGCACCGGAAGAAGACGACGACGATGCTTTCCTAGTACCGGTAAGCGCCAGCAGTTTCGCGCAGCAGCAGCGCTCGGATCCTGAGTTGCAAAGCCTAGTTGATTATTTGAAAGGCAAGACCACATCGCCTCCCCGGGGGTTCAAGCGCCAACTGTCGTCCTTCGTCCTTCACAATAATGTCCTCCTGAAGAAGAACTTCGCGCCCAACAGGACAGTACATCTTCTTGTCGTGCCCAAGAATCTTAGGCAAGAAATTATGCAGGCTTGTCATGATGAGCCGACTGCAGGGCATCTCGGGATTGCTCGCACGTTGCACCGCATCCAGGAGAAGTACTATTGGCCGCGGCTAGCTACCGACGTTTCCCATTACGTGAAAACGTGCCGTGAGTGTCAGCGACGCAAAACGCCTCCGACTAGACCAGCCGGACTCCTTAACCCCATACCACCTGCAACTAAGCCCTTTCAGCAAATAGGAATGGACCTCCTCGGCCCCTTTCCGATTTCATCATCAGGTAACAAGTGGATCATCGTGGCCACCGACTACATGACCCGATACGCCGAAGCAAAAGCGTTGCCTAATGGTACCGCAACAGAAGTCGCAAAATTTTTTGTCGAGCAAATTCTCCTGCGACACGGCGCCCCCGAAGTGTTCATCACAGACAGAGGGACGGCATTTACAGCGGAGCTGACGCAAGCCATTTTTAACTACAGCCAGACAAGCCATCGGAGGACAACTGCCTATCATCCACAAACCAACGGACTCACAGAGCGTCTGAACAAGATCATCGCAGACATGCTCTCCATGTACATCGATGCCGAACACAAGACGTGGGACTCCATTCTGCCCTACGTGATCTTCGCGTACAATACTGCCGTCCAGGAGACAACCAGGTTTACCCCATTCCAGCTGGTATACGGCAGGAAGCCCACGACAACACTCGACGCAATGCTCCCGCACGTTTCTGACGAAGATAATCTCGACGTCGCCGCCTACCTTTATCGCGCCGAGGAAGACCGAAGACTTGCGCGGCTTCGCATTCAAGACCAGCAACACACCGACGCCCGACGCTACAATCTGCGCCGACGAGACACGCATTACAAGCCAGGTGATCGTGTTTGGATATGGACGCCAATTCGCCGTCGTGGATTGAGTGAAAAGTTGCTGCGACGTACTTTGGCCTGTACAGTCTAGCGCGATTTGAAGGTTATCGCGAGAGCGTCGACCAGCCTAGCCCTCCAGGCACCTAGCGGCCGACTTTGGAACAGGAAAAATCATGATTTCGCACTCTCCTCTTCCTCGTTCGCTGTTCCGTGCAACAAGCTTCACCCCGCGACGAGATCACCACCCTTTCTCTCTATTCTAAACTTTCCATTGGTTGCGATAAAGCGTGGACTTGGTTACCTCTCGTATCTTGCGGGCGAAAACAAAATTGGTGGGAAAGAAAATAAAAAAAACTGATAGCCCAGAGGAGGGAGTGACAGCTGCTGAAGGAAGAGCAAAAAGGGTGAGGGAAGCTGGCCTGATACCTCCCTCGCCTCGGCAGAGAATTCTGGGCCATGGCGCTGTTCATGTTCTCGGCCGACGCTCGCGCGATAACCTTCAAATCGCGCTCGACTGTACAAGGTTCTCCGTCGCATCGGTGACCTCGACTACGAAGTCATCCCCGACGGCACGACAGCATCTCAGCGACGCCGCACACGCCCGGAAGTCGTACATGTCGTACGCCTGAAGCCATATTATGAACGCTAAAGGACTGGAAGTTTTCATTGTCCGTGTTTATTTTCATTTTAAAGCATCGAGACGATGCTTCTTTGGAAGGGGGGTAATGCCACGTATCATTGCAGTGTGTGTTCGTTCACGCTCAAGGCAGCAGGAAAGGGTCGTTATCACTTTTGTTCGTGGCGCGAGAAGCGACCAGACTAATCTCGATTGTTCGCAGCCATGCAAGGCTGCATCTAGGTTTTTCCAGATTACCGTAATTGATCTTGACCTGTTATCTGGAAGTTTCCTTGCCGGCTTTAAATTGAGCGATGCCGCGAGCGGCGGGCATTCGTAGTTCGACGACCGACGAGCACGTTCGTTGCTTACGCCACCGCCGAGTGATTCAGTTATTTTGCGGGCGCAAGTCAGCCCAAATAAAGAGCTTTGTTTCCAAGACTGGCTGGTGTCTTTCTGACCACTGGACTGCCATCACTAGAACGTGACAGTATAAACATTTCAACGGCGCCATGTTTTTAGTAAAATCTGGCAAACACCATCGTGGGTCAATCCGTCTTTGACAATCCAAACAATTTGCAACTAGAATCTAGGTTTCGGCCAGTATTCCGTTCCACAGCTTGGCACACTTCAAACGTGTAGCCTAATATCGCTGCATCCACTTAGACATTGGTACGAAGAAGCGGTCGGGAGAAGTTGAACCTCAGATTTATTTTTTAACTATATCATAAATGCACTCTTGCACCTTCTAGCAGAGTGGTATAAGAAGCGACAAATGGCAATTATGACAAAATAGATTAACTACCTACAGGATACACAGAATGAGATTTACGTAAGATATTAGGAACCTGTTTTCATGTAGAAGAATATAGGTATCTGGAGGTGACCTTAACGTCGGATCTTAAATGTTCAACTCATATATCGGCAACATCTGCTCCTCTGCGAGTAAAAAGCTGGGCTTCTGAAAACATACATTGCAATTTATTCAGTGTAGTTAATATTCAAGCGTATGAATCTATTGTTCGGCAAACCGTTGAATCGCTAGCATACTACAGAGCCCACACACTGCAATCCACCTAGAAAAATTAGGAAATATCTAAAGCTTAGGAATTAGATTCACAAATAACCGTCCGCCATATTACATCAGGCAGCTCTTCAACAACTAGGCTGAAAGAAGAAAAGGTGATTGCCGCGCCTTTGACAGCGCATCTCTTAGGAGCCGGTTGCCGGCTTCCACGTCGGAGTCGTAGGTGTTGTCGGCGTAACCGTTTGTCCAAGTAGCAGAGCGAAACGCCAACCGGAAGATGGCTGCCACTGGAATTTCCCGTAGGGTAGCTAGCAGCGTAACATGCCACTTGTCACTATGCGTCGGCGTGCTCGGCGTAATACGTCACCTGGCAGGACGCTGTTCATCCTGTCACCTGACAGGTGGCAGGTAGTACCAGAGCGCAACGCCTCCTGTCACGGTGAAAGCGGCGAAATGGACAGCTAGAAGTTCGCTGTCACCGAAAGGTCCCGAAGACCAGGAAAAGTAAAATACTTCAACAGCTGCATTTAAACTTCACATTACCGACTATCGTAATCATCTGTCATTTTTTCGCGTTCTGTTTTCAATGACAAGGGAATCAACCTCATGTTCACTTGGAAAAGGACACAGCCAGGCCTTCCCGACAATCTAGGTTTCAGCTTGAAGCCAATCTTTGCCCGCACAAATTCGTACACATGTTCATTCTTCCCGAAAAAATAATCCGAATGGAACTGCTTGCCTCAAGATTGACCTGTCTATTCTCCAATGCCGTGAGAGCCTCCATGTCTGGTTGTATGATTAGAAATGATGATGATTTCTTCACAAGGTTGTGTTTATACGGCTGTGTTTGCGGCATGTAATGCCACACAACGTACTTGTGTAACTTTTTAAACTTGTTTCAATGTATATTTTTGTGTAAACTTTTTTGTAACCGCAATATTTTTGCTTAGAACCGCCGCAGTGGCTCACTGGTTATGGCGCTCAGCTGCTGGCACAAAAGACGAGGGTTGAATCCCGACCATGGCGGTCGAATTCTGATGGCGGCGAAATGCTAGAGACCCGTGTACACTGTGACGTCAGTGTACCTTAAAGAACCCCAGGTGGTCGAAATTTCCGGAGCCCCTCATTACGGTGTCCCTTATAGCCTCAGTCTATTTGGGATGTTAAACCCTCCCATAAACCATATTGTTGCTGATTCTAAGACACAATGCTTAATAATAAATTAATGTACCCACTCCGGCTCGGACGGATTTGGTCTACAATATAGTATAAAGAAATAAAATACGACTAAACCGAGTTAATGTCCGTCGTCACTGTACTGCCTTATTGCTTACTCTCATTGCTGTAGTATTAAGCTTTAATTAGAGCCAGATTTGTATTTACTACCTGCACGCTGGCTACATCGTTCTGAGCAGTGATCCATTATAAAAAAAAATTAGTGCCGCTACACATAGCCGAAAACACTGCAATGTTCTGATGCGAAACCTATTAAAGACAAGCTCAGGAGGTTGCGTTGTGCTAAGGAATTTCTTTCCTTGAGGTTGGTAAAAAAAGTGAAACCGATAGTCACTACCAAGTGTCTATCAGATATAACAGCACAGGGAGCGTTATTCAGTCGGTAGGGTTGAAAAGTGCTGATAACAATAATTTGAATACTATGTTTTGTAAACGACGCAGCCTCTTTATTCAATACAGAGAAAGAAGACCAGACCACATTGGACAATGGTTCTGGGTAATGGAAGCCTGACGTACGCAAACAGCGGAATTTTCAGAAAGGGTTGTTCAGAATGAAATGAGTTATTATGGCGAGTGATGTAGATGGCTGGTCCCTTGACACCATAAATCCGGCACCCTGGGAAAGAAAACAACATCACACGTTTTGCAGCAGCGCTTACTGCAACAGTTCAGCATATTACATGCAAAATTTGTGCCTAACCTTTTTGTCGCCTTCATGGATAAACTGTGCAAACTATTATTCATCTCTGTCATCTACCAAAAGTTACCTCTGAGCAATCGAGCCAGATAATGGAAATACATCAAACTTCCTTAATTAGGCAGCGCGGCAAGAATTGCTAGGTTTAAACACTGAGGTCTCATCAGTTAGGACGGTGAGTTAGGCTAGTGTGTGAGTGTTCGTAATCTAGTTAAAGCACCGGGAAATAAACTGATGCCGAGAGTAGAAGAAACACTCAGCGCTGTACTAGCCACTGAAAAGTTTAATACACGAGAAAAACAAATTTACAACCTTGCGATATGCGCATGCGGAAAGGGACCGTAACTTGACACGCGAAAAAATAAATTTACTCTGCTACACGATTATTCCTAAAAGTCACTAACTCATGAGTTGAAAGGTATTATTTCACGTGAATTTCTTTCTCATCTGGAAAAGTTGCCACGCTCTGGTTTTCCAAACACTTGTCTGAGTAGAATGGTTACGCTGCAAGCACCGCTGGTCCTGAGGCAAGAAATTGCTTGTATTTTGGGCCACCGTACCAGCTTCCACCAATGTAATCCAAAAATGGGAATTACACCAGAGGAGTGCGTATTCAATTTGGTCAATAAACATGTTCAAAAAAAAATTAAGTGTTGTAGGCAACATCAGAAGGGTAATGAAACAATTTTATTTTGTTAGACAGTGTGGCCGCTTTGCTCTCTTTATTCTGTTTTCCGCTACGCCTATTATTTCGAAAAGATTAACCTAACCTCGCTGCGGATATCTTAATCGAATGACGCACTTTTTTCTGAACCCATCTTCATGCCCGAAAAAAAGTTATGCGAAGAGAACGGGCGTCAATTCCACCAAACCACTGCCCTAGTGCAGTTGGTCTTTAACATCAAGCAAGTTTTTCAACAACGCTCTCATTCTAGCCCTCTCGTAATAATACAAAAGCAAAATTTTGGATGAGGTACACAGAGACGTGAATGGGATACCCACCTTTACCGTCATGAACTCCATATTCCCATCATAGAACTGGGCGAAGCCGTTAACTTGCTGTTGAAGCAGCCATGGGAAGTAGGCGACCACGGTCTGCGTAAATAAAGGAGGGATTTATAAAGAAGCCAATGGTAGTGCGTTTGTGTGTCTGCGAATGGTGCGGTATCTTTATCAACTCATTCCTGCCAGACAAAGGCGAAAGTTGTGCAAAATAAGGATTTAATTCGGCTAGCAGCTTCGGTGACCCATTTGCCTTTGCACATTGGTCACAGAACAGTTAGGGCGCAGTACTTACTGACTTGTCGCCTATTATTCCATACATAAATGCAGAGCATGAATTTCAAACGGCCTGAGATGCAAAAACTTTTGAACAGCTCTTGTAAGAGCTAGTTCATGTGTGCCTTTCCTCTCATGTGTCAAAAAAGAAAACGAATCAGCATTCTGCCACTTGCGGTCGCTTATGACATTCTATTATGAACGCGATGCCGTTAAAGGCGCCGTCCTCCATGAAGTCTGGGGTCGGTGTTGTCGGCATCTGCGTTGTGAGCGAAAATTCGCGAACATTACTTTCGCAGGTGTTTCCCAGAGAGAACCCTAGGAGACAGATGGGACATTTAGGTCACGTGACCTTGCGACGGCATCGCAACCTGCCCTCCGGGTGGTGATAAAACTGAAAACCATGGCAGGTGGCAGTTAAATGAATCATCTATCGCTCGGGAAGAGTAACTAGAGCCGCACAAGGCCCGCCGCTGGGTGCACCTGTCATTGCAGGATGTGACGTATCGCTTAACCGCTCCACCACTGCGCCAGGAGGAATATGACGACTCCCCGGAATCTACGAATGTAAAGTTCAGGATGAGCTTCTGCATATATGGGAATTAGCACAGTACCTTTGAACCGGACCTTAAGTGTCCCCTGCAGTTTTTTTTTATCTTCCAAGGCCCGCAAATGTTTGCCTTGGAGCTGCACAACTCACCTGGAAACCGAGGTTGTCAACGAACCACTTCCCACCGAGAAAATTAGACATCATGTCGACATCGCCGTAGTAGAACAGGGCCCGCACCTTGCCCCTGGTGGCTATTTTCCGGACAATCTCTTTGAGGTCGTGGTACAATACGTCGTACTTGATGACGTCACTGAAAATAAAGGCAGACATATTGTGAAATTTTCGTAATTTATAACTTCCAACGTCAGAGAGGTTATATTTGAAAAACTAGCTTTCGGCCTCTTATGCCATCACTCCGCGCGTGAGCACTTACGTGACAAAATAGAGGACCCGGCGTTTTCGTCCATTTTACTAGAAATAAACTCAAAGGAAGCTCGAAGGATGTTATCATCCATGCGGTTTTTAGATAGAGTACCAAAGTTTCTGTTTGATTTGCAATACGCTAAGTCTTTCACAATTATGCGTGATATCGTCATGAATACGAAAATTGTCTGGTGGCATGGGCGTCCGTTTAAAGCCTCCATCTGTTAGGTGGAAGTCCCCCTCCCCCCGCCCTCCTCGCTATGCATATTACACAACATGTGACGGTCTGTCGAGGTAACAGGAATGAATGAATAAATAACCTTCCAAGGCATGGTGTTTTATGCAAAGACTGTGCTGTCGTCAGCGGTCGAAATCACTGACGTGGGCCTGTGGACATTGGGAGCTGTTCTTTCTGGGTGACTTGCTTTGTATTGCACCTGAAATGCTCTAATGACCTTCTGCCTAGGGACACTCCGTTGACTTGAAACTACGCTAAAAAATGTAAACTGCTAATGTGCTCACCACGCCGAAGCTGTTCGTAGCACACCTAAGCAGGCTGAACGCAAGGTAAGCTTAGGAAGTTCGCTATAATGAGCCAAAACCTTACCTGCACGGTTGCCACTGAAGTGGGGACTCCTCGACATGCAGGGCTTTCCTTACGTCTTGCCTGTTCAGGTAAGCGGACACATCAGTTGTATCTACGCAAGCCGGACTCCACTTGACATCCTTGGAACAAAAAGAAATCCATTTGGAGCTCGCATATTGGAAAATCTGAGTCCTTGATTATTATGATTGCATCAAAATGATCAAACATAATAAAACTCATTTAGCAATATTAAAAATAGGTGGTTATAGTCATGTGTGTCAGTCGAAGTTGTAAACGCATCACTTCACGGACATGTGACAGCGGATATGTAACTGCCAGACACATACCAGCTCGCTTGCCGTGAGGCTTCGGACAAGAGACACCCGTGATCTGTGGTAGATGGAACCAAAGCCCGGACCTAATACGCCATCTGATGCGTTCTGCGACGTTTCACACTTCGAGTACAGGTTGAAAATGTTGAGACCCTGGCTGGTAACGACCATGGAGGCTTCTTTTACCTGCGGAACAAAAGTTTGCGCCGTCAGCAGCGCGTAAGAACCCACAAAAACATTATTTAGCCTTCTGATTGCCGCCACCTAGCCTTCTGATTGCAGCCAGGGTTCGCTCCATTAGTAAAGGTGTAGTGACGAGTGGTTGCAGGACAACCATCTCCCCACATAGTGAGAAAATATTTTCTCGAAAAACCACTTTAGTGCTTCTTAGTTGATTTACAGCAACGAAATAAGGAGAAAGTGGAAATAAAAAAAGCAGCTACGAAAGAGACCAGCTGAGAAATACCTACTTACCGCGCTTTGACAGGACGATGTCGTTGAATCAACAAAGTTGCAAGTGTTTTGTGTGATAACACCGTTGCAGCAGTTTGTAGTAAGCTTCTTCCACAAACTTAAAAAAAACAATAAAAGAACAATTAGGAATTGGAACAATACGGAGCGGTCATTTTAATACAATCTCTCTGCGCTTCATAGGGAAATTAATTAACATGAAAGAGTGTTCAGCTGTTTACACAAATGTTATCTTGATTTTGCCCCACAACATATTCACTGCAGGTCGAAGCCCTATATTGGTTCCGCTTGATCTTTTTTTCTCCTTAGCCTCCTCACATTTAACTTATTCAATTTTGTGTAAGTTTGGTATGATTTAAAGCGGATCGCCTAATATGTAGCCTACTGAAACTAATCTCCTCTAACGCTATTTATTTCGCAAGATGGCAGAAGGATTACGTGAGCACGGCTAGCCGGAAGGCTCCTTTCTCACGTAGTCATTTTTTTTTTAGACTAAACAACCGATAAGCCCGAATAATTTTGGTGGTCCGTTGTTCCTGAAACAAACACGTTAACCTTCCAATCCCGAGAAGCTAAGTGACAGATGTGAAGAATTTGAAGCCCCTGTAAAATAAATGGTAACAACTGTAGCTATTCTCACTGTTTTTGCTTTTTTAACTATCCGTTTCGACATTTCCTCATACTCAAATGTGCTTCGATTTATTCCTGTAAAAGCTTTTTAATGAAACATGGTAGGCTTACTATTCGCTTGTTCAAAGGGCCATGATCAGTAAAATACTGCAATATTTTTGATATTTTGGCATTTTGCTCTTAGGCACCTGCATAAAATGCATTGTTTTGGCTCATTCCAATATAATACAATGACATTTCAACATATCATACCTATTTTGGTTAATTGCACAGCTCAAGTTTTGATTTATATCAGTGCCAATGCAAGTTGCTTTGTGATCGAATAAATTAAAGTTACGACATCTGGACTCAAGTGAATATTTCGTAAATTTAAAACAAAATCAATATTTTAAAAATATTGTTTACTCTTTATTGTTCATAAAGATAGAAATGATAAATTTAAGAGAGAAAAATACATTGCTTCTTGTATCTACAATAAAAAATTTTCCAGAATGGGGCCCCACATCTTAATTCAGAATTTTCTTTTCCTCCTAAAACAATGGATACAAAAACAGTGGTACACAAAATAAAAAGCTACGTGGATTCTTGTCCGTAAAGAAAGTTTGAAGCGAGACGTAACCATGAAGTTACAGAATACTACTTGTGTTTCAAATAATATTATTCTTTCGCTTAATAAAAAACCAGACTTAAATTTTAAGGAAGCACATCCATAATGTTCTTCTATACAACAACAACGACCTCATTAACACTTCCTCAAAGTTCTCTCGGTACTTCCTTATTAGTAGCTTGTAGTAAGTTCTCTGTTTCTTTCCCCAACTGAAACTAACTTTTCGGCATTCAGAGCGTACTGATGAAGCAAGATATGAGTCAAGTACCTGCGTCCAAAGAGACCATGGTAGTTACTGAAGAACATAAGAGAATTGGCCCTGGCACGTTCGTCCAGAATTCCATTATTGATGGCGTAGCCCTTGGCGAGGAAAAGAATATATATGAAACCCTTGTGAAAACTTCGGTGAGTTCAATAACTTAAGCGTTAAATGCACATTTTCCTTCTGTCAAAATAATGATTCTCCGTCTGAACGCTCTTGTCCTGAGCGCACAGGAGAAAAAATGAGAGCGATACATAATGGAATTATACTTTGGAAATGCGTTCAATTTCGCAGCTGTTGATACCTTTGCTGGAATTGACATCGCATCCAGTTAGGTGACGTCACATCCCTCCAGACAAAAGGTAAATTTGTCTGGAAGGGTGATAGCAGTCCCATGCGGCTCCAATGCTATCGCGTTAACCTTTGACTTCGAAGTGCTCCGGAATTAGAACATATGAAACCCAATTTTTGTTTCGGTTCGAAATATGCCCTTCTTCGAAACTTTTTTTTCGTATACGTTTTTGATGATTGTGGAAATCATAGCAGCAATAATATATATCGTGAATAATATTTATTACTTAATATTTGGGAACGGAAATTATTTGGGCCTTGTCGCAGCACAGACGAATGTTTGTGGGGCGTTTTTCTTGTTGAAATAAACCTTATAGAACAACAGCAGTGACAAATTGTTGGAGAATTCGTGAAAAATAAAAAAAAGACCTAAAGGCTGTTTGTCTTTCACTGCCAGTGAGTTACTGCAAATGTTCTTTTTTTGTAACATTGACGTTTGGCAGTTGCTAAGTTCAAAGACAGGCTGTACTCCTATCTCCGAGTCCTCCAATGCTCCGAGTCTTCCATTACGCCGGCTGGCGTAAACGCTGTCCCTTCTGTCTATTACGTATGCGGGCGCATACTTGCGGAAGTTATCAAGCAGCACGTTCGTAGGCAGAGTTCCAAATGCATGCTATGTAAGTTGAATCCACTGCATGTGTTTGGGCTCTCACTTCACGGCTACGTGCGACGTCTGAGAGGCGCACCAAAGCGCCTGGGGTTTCTCACAGCCACGCAACCATCCCTATAACGTCAAAGATCCCCGGAGGCGACAGGCGGGGCGCATGATGGTGTGGTCTAGCACCCCCCCCCCCCCCACTCCCTCACCTCATCAGTGGGCAATCCACCTGAAGACCGACAAAGACAGTGCAAGGCACGTGCAGGGGGTGGTCGCGTGATCACAGAACGAAGCCATGTGTGAGCCGCCATAAGAGGTGTGTATCACAGCTCTGCTGTACAACATATTGCCCAAGATACTTCCTGCTCATCACCGCTTCTGAAGCGCTCACTACGATAGGTTCCCATGGTGAGAGGAAATCGTTGTCGAAGCCCTGCAGAAGCTCAGACTTCAGAGTTTGTTTTCTAGCATACTAAAATAATTTTCAAAAATTTCAGCATTTGTGATGAACCGAGACCGGTTTGGAAAATTATTGTGCTGCAGAAATGTCTTTTCTGGAAATAGAACTAAAATAACCAGCAACAGTAACCCACAAAATATACGAAAAGATAAATAAGTGTGTACAAATGAACCTAGTTTGAACAGAAAAAAAACTTCGCCGTCCCTGTGCGCTTACGACCAAGAGTTTTCTCATAAAGATGCCCAACAAGTACATAAAGCCGTGGTCCTATAGACCTCACCGTCAAATTAATCGCTGGCTCATCGAGCAGTCGCTCAACCAGAAGGGACACATGCGTGGCAGACACGCCCTGACCAGTAATGAACAGGGCATTGTTGCTGTATATGGAGAACTTGTGGTAGAAGTCCAGTATGGCCAAGTAGGTGTCGTCTGCAGCTTGCTCGTCATTGGTGGTGTAGTTGCCGGTTGCGTCGTACGAATAGCCTGATCCTGCTGGCGCATCCAAAAAGACCAAGTTGGCTGCCTGCATACATGACAACGACAGTTGGAAAAAAAATGCTGGCCTATTTCTTTTCTACATACCAAATGCCGCAATACCTCCAATCATCTGTATGCCTCTTTCAAAAACCATAAGTACAACTTCATAACAGCTAAACTGTTCGGCTATTGATCAACTCAATAAACGCTTAAGGTGTGCGTCCTATGCTAATGATTCGTGCTCATTCTTCCATTGGCCTTTGAAAGTTATGCAAGTTTTCTTGGGGCATTTCCTCTGTTTGCAAAAAAGCATTGCCCCTCTTTAAAAAATATAGTATCTTCAACATCGGAACAGGTATGCGTGCTAAAAGCAACATACCCTCCATTATTTTCAATGTCAGTGCACGTTTAAGAACTCCACGTGGTCGAAATTTCTTCAGCGGTTCAGTGCAGCGTCCCTCATAGTCTGAGTCGCTTTAGGCCCTTTCACGTACCCCATAAAACCATAAAACCAATCCATTAGTGTTTCTCTCTACATACTATCGCACCTAAAGCTACTTAGACGGAGGTGCATATTTGCTGCCCTTTGTTGCTTCCATGGCCCTTACAATCATTTATAAGTATGAAAAGTTTTTACCCAGGTTGTCGGCGCGCCACCGGCGACCTTCGAGTCAGGACGGAGAGAGAACACGCAGGCGAACGTAAACGAACTTTGGCGAATTTTTTAGTTCACCCGGCTCCTGCTGCTATACGCGCTTCGCTGCTGCCAAAGAAGAGCATGCGCGAACAGCACCTTTATAGCCCCGTCGTGGGCAAAGGTATCGCGCGGCGCAGAAGAGCCTCAGTTCTGCCCTGTAGCCCGAGGAGCGCACCCGCTGTCCTGGTGGTGCTTGATAGGTGAGGCGAATTCAGTGCGTGAGTTGCCATCATTACGAATGCGCGGGAACCCTTGTACACAGTTCCCGTGGTGCCATCCATCAGCATGACCAGTAACGAGCTCTAATTGGTTCGTTGTGTTGGTCGGCGGAGGCGGTCAGGGCGGAGTACGGTCGCGCCGAATCTAACAACATTTTATGTACTGCGTGCCGATACCATCCCTCTTCTTCCGCGCATGGCGTGCGCTGGTCGGTCGGGTCAGCATATATCAAAAGAGGCAATGAAGGCCGGGTGTACTGTCCTTTCTGCATAAAAACTAAGGAAAGAAAAGTGGTTCATGAAGGACGCTCCCCAAGACTCGAGCGCGGCTGTCAGTATCCATGAGCCGTAATTGAATACTGTGCACCTTTCCTGCAATTCATTGCATGCTCGCATCAACTCTCGACCACTACGTACTACGTTAATGTTTTTGCTACATGCAGTGATATCAGCCGAATTGATGCTTAGTTCATGTAAGAGGCAGCTGCTCGATATAAAAAACAGAAGGGCTTTCCTTGTTCCAACTGAAGTCGTTCGGCACCAGACGATGTCCTTTGTCCACGACTTGGAAAGGACCGTGTTCCATCATTAGGGTGAGCATGGAACTACATCCGGGTCCGCCGTTCACCCAAATTATGACCGGATCCACACTCGCCTTCCCAGTTTGGCTCGCCGCGTACCTGCGTTAAACGTGAGAGCGCAATGCTCAGCCGTGTTACAATAGTTCAGCAAAGATACCAGCTGCGTACAAATTTGAAACAGCCGCAAACTACCAGCAGACAGCCTAAATAGGAGATGGTTTGCTTCAAAGCCGATGTTAAAGATGTACATAAAGATAAGGACATAGGTTAACGCCGTGAGGCAAGAAACAACGATGATTTAACTGCTGGTACAATGCTTGTTGTCATTACAGTTCACTGCAGCAAGTTAGTGTATTTGTTGTTGTGATTTAAATATATGAATAAGCGTTTATATTGCCGATTATTTAGTGGCTCACGTAACCCAAAGCTCAATCCCACCTCACAGCCCAGCCATCATTCTGTTGATGGAACTGGAACCGAACCGGCTTGAGAGAAGAAATTCAACGATATATTATATAATGGTGGTAGGAGAATACCACGCGCTGATACATGTATTCTTATGTCTGACGCATTTGCAAAGAAGAAAACACGCAACTAAAATTAAGTGTCTACAGTCACTTAATGGCACAAGACAACGCGCACCAACCGCTTCTCTATACCACTGGTTTGTTTGTTCTGAAATTTTGCAAAGGGTTGTAGATTGGCAGTGATTTTTTTTTATTCTTGGCTTGAGCAGTGCGGTTTCCTGATTCGGTGAGGGTTAATTGGGCGTCAGCATGCGTCGAGGCTGGGCAGAATAAAACACTTTCCCAACAGCAGTTTTTACAGCTCCATCTCTCGTCCACATCTCACGTTAGTCTGCTTTCAATATTCTCGAATAAGCAGTGCCTCTACAATCTTGCACGAAAACCACATCCAGCATTAGTTGTCCGCCCATTACCACTACGTCTCCTCCGATTACGGAACTACACGAGAAAAAGAATTCAACAACATTTAGGGCAACTAAGCTGAAGCACTCTATGAAGAGCCGAGGTTTCAGAATGTGCTGAGGAACTCATGATCTGAAATGTTTCTGGCAATACTATTTCGCGTACCAGTAGTGGAGCCTTCTATTCGGGCCAGCGTTCAAAAATCCTGAGTACTGCTTGAAAGTGGGCTTCACGGCAAGCCCTGGTAGAGACTTGATTTCGTCTTGCGCAGGGCCCTGGCCGGACACGCTGGACACTGCAGCCGCGGCAGCCAAGAAGACTAGAAGAGCCATGGACTTCATTTTCGTGTTCGATGGCTTATCTGTAAGCAAAGGGCAGACAAACACGAGAAAGGAAACTATGGCTAACTGCTTGCTAATAATTACATTTGTGCTCAACGTCCTAGCAGGCAGTGTGGCGTTTAGTTCAATTTAGTTCGTAACTTCAAACATCGCAGTGTCTCGGCGATTGCGTTCCCCATGTCGACGACTGCGTATGTCGCGTCATCCTGACATGGAATAGGCAGCTCCTTGGAAAACTTGCATGTGCGAGAATGCCACAGAGTTAAAGTAAATTCGATTGCACTGCTTTGCATTGCTTCCCAGATAATTTGCAGTCTGCAAAGAGCATGCCAAAAAACACCTCGAAAAATATAAACGAAGTATACAGCGTGCACTTCTTGTGCTCCCCGTAAAGCCCAAATCTAGCCGACAAGAGAAGCGCCACCAAGTCTCTGACCACAGAAATAGTAAACGGCTTAGTTGCAGGCGTCAATCGCTGTTCGGCAGCTTTCCTACCTTCAAGGTCTATTCGGATATTAGCCACGTTTAGCATACCGTGCACTGTGTAGCCATTACCGGTACTGCAGTACTGGCAACCCGCGCGCCGCCAATGCGCTGCGCAAATTGTCTTGACGACATCAGATGGCGCAAGGTACCCTGCAGCTGCGCGCGCGCCTGCAGCATCGGGACCAATCAGCACGCGCTCACCGACAGTGGGCGGTCTCCCGATACCCCGGTAACGGTAACACGGCTTGCTGAAGGCGTCTAGTGAGGTCATTGTTTTTATTGCGATAGCATTAAACGTCCCGTCCGCCCGAAAAGCCAGCCGCCGTCCGTTTGTGTCACGAAGCAGCAAACGGCAACCTATCCACCGAGTGCGGGCAGTTGTCTACGGTGGCAGCCAGCAATAAAAGTATTTGAAAGAATTCAGTGCAATACCGACCTGTCGAACATACACTGCGCATTAGGTCATTGGTCGAGAGGTAGACAGGCTCCCGAAGAGCTATCTGCGCAAAATGAGCCTTACGTGAGCTCGGGAAGAGTAACCTACGTGTCAAAAAATTGCGAGGACACTTTCTCAACTAAGCTGTTGAGAGGCGAAAGCCGAAGACACTATGCCGTGAGGACTTTCGGTGGATGTGACGTCACACCATTCCCGTGGCTATACCGATAGCCAATTAATACATCTCTCGTGGATCTTAAGTGTTAATTGCGCTTAATTGCACATTTTTTAAACCTAATTTGACACAAATACCACGTTTTTCCGACCATTTTGTGACAATTTTTACTATGTCGTGACGACTTCTGGTAGATGTGACGTCACGTCATTCCCGTGGCTATATGGACGTCTGCGCTATTTCGACGCAATTTCGACATTTCTGCCTATATTTACTTAACTAATGAACCTGCAGTCATTAAACTTTCTTTATAGGTTCATTTTTTCCTCCTCTGTCTGAAGCAACTATTGGTTTTCTTCTATCGTTTTTAGTTCTAAAGTTAAACGCGTGTGACACCCTCTAATAATGGACGACAGTATGAGCCATTAAATGCTTTCGCCTTTAAAGTACCACAGGTGGCTGTGGTTTAAATAGCCACCGGCCTGGGCGCATCGCTTATCCGCTGCGCCAGTGATGGCATAAAGACTCCGCCAGGTCTATGATTCCATCAAACAGAAGGAGCATTTGAGTGGGAATAAACTATTGCTATCGCATTGTGCGGTAGGTTAAGCGTCGTCCAAGATTTTGTTTAAGGTCATAAGATGTTATAACGAAAGCACTGAAACCTTATTTAGGTCTCAGGAATCTACGTGCTTAGCACGCGCTGCGGGACACATGTAGTACCACAAATACGAAATTGTTTTTTTCCACAAGCTCCACGTGTCGCTGACACCAGACTCATCCGTAGTAGCAGTAAGCAGCCACCTATCTCTTTTGCCTCCAGCTGGTCATGTAGGTGCGCTTATCGCACTTATTTTCACCGCTAAAATTTGCCAAATACGTCAGAAAGTTCCTGCGCATGATTAATGCTACAACGGAAATGGAGCTTTTCTACGACCACCCATATTTTGATGGCTAGTCCCCAGTGCTGCGGTAGTGTGGTGATTTAACGAAAGCCGGCAATAAAGCCACTCGCGTCGAGTCGTGACTGCCTTTTAGATTGTCGCTGGAACTGGGGAAGTAAACTATAAAACAAATGTAAGGTAACCTTTACCACTGAGCATGATGTTTCTACACGTTGGTACTGCATTTTATGCGAAGCATACTAAAATAGCCCAACCCAGCTCCTCGAGCGCGGCGGTGTCGTTACCATTGACCTTTCGTGACCTCCATGTCATACCACGTGATGCGTGACGTCACAGCAGATGAAAAACGGGGGCCCAACTCGCGCCGTCGCGCGAGGCGTCGTCACCAAGGATGACCACGTGGTGCGTGACGTCACAGCAGATGAGAAACGGGGGCCCGCTCGCGCCGTCGCGCGAGGCGTCACGAGCAAGGAGGACCACGTGATGCGTGACGTAACGACATAGGAGAAACGGGGCCCCAGCTCGCGCCGTCGCGCGAGGCGTCGCGACCAATGTGTTTCCTGCTTCTGCCGCTAGGTGCGCTGTAGTGAACACGTGATGCTGGAGCGGCGGTATACAAGGGGGTGCGCCTGCCTCTGCTAGGCGTACACGGGATAGAGATGCCTCCTGGAGACAGGGCTGCTCGTTGGAATGAGAAGCAAAAGTTGCGGCGTGCTACAGAGACTGATGAATAGCGTGAAGAACGTCTAGCCAAGCGGCGTGCTCGATATGCAACTCGGCGACAATATGCTTCGCATCTGACTAGGCTTAACCTAAGCTAAGCCTCAGCCATTTTTATTGAAATTTATTGAATTGCGAAACAGAAACCACTAATATAAGGGAAAGAACAAATAGGCGCTATACCTGTAGCGAAAATTCACAGTGCTGACTGCTGAATACAATTTCTCTTCTCTATCAAATTCTTGTAGGCCGCACAAATGCAGTGAACAGGTTATGGAATGCAGTGTTACCGAAAACAAAAATCAACTTCATTGTTGCTCTCGCGGGGAAACGCCAATACTCACCTGAAGCCTAGTTATGGGTTGTCCGAATAAACGTTGCATTAATAAATATCGGATAATGTGCCCTTTATGCCAAATGAGAACGTTTAGCGAATGTGCGATTTCAAAGACTTCCGACGGCAAGGGTACATGTGAGACACCCGTCTAAAAATTCGAGGACGAAGAAAATATAGCGGGCACAGTTCAACAGATGCTGTTACGTGCACGAAGATAGACGGGCTTTAGCCTAAAGTGGATCGGCAGGCTGGTCAAAAAAGCTGGCGGAAAAATTGGGAGGACTTTTAAGCGATAACATAAGGTTATGACGGGAAAGCGTTAACTCCTTCAGAGGCTTGGCGTTCTCTTCACATATCACTTCGCAGGCACAGACAGTGTCGAACGAGACACACAAGGCCTCTCTTTAACCAAATCAAACCAGCGTACCTCGGTGACGTAGGGGTCCCTCTTTTGACTTGCGACCCAAGCGTCACAAGCTCGATTCCCATCCGGCCAAGATTCGACCTGGGGAACTTGAACAGCTAAGCGCCAAAGCCACTACACTTTGATCTTAGCCAAAAGGCCGAGAAGCGATTGAGCAGCGGCTGCGGGTGACAGGCATTTAGCCAGTTTTTTGCCCTGATCATTCAGTACTGAGATGAAAAGGCTTCTATTTTTACCGCCTATTATTACATTGGTCGCTGTGCTCGCTAAGTTTTACTTTAGTTAAGTTTCCCAATATAAAGCGCAGAAACAAAGAAAAATAAATACCAAAAGATATGTTAGCGCGTGAGACATGGATACAGATTAGAAAACAAATGCCTGCAGAGCGGAACGTAGTGGAAATCGAGATTAAGAAAACCACTGGCGAACTGGCATCAGTAGTTAACAAAAAAAAAAGTTTACGTACAGTCGTGGGAAAAAGTGAGAGTCAACCCCCCCACCCCCCCCACCCCCCCTTTAGTTCTGAAGCTTCCCGCTCTGCATGGGGGCGCCACCAGACGAAGCCTTCCTGCTGTCCAGACTGGCGCACTGGGCCGGGCGCAACCGCAGGAAGATGGATGCATTGATGGATAGTAGCGCCCCCTTTTAAACGGGGTTGTGCAAATGCCACCATGCTCAGCTTTTCTTTCTTTATTTTTGTTCAACTGTGTTGTCAATTCTCATTAAGATTCGCCATCTTCTTTACCTACGGTTTCCTACACTTCTAACCTTATGCCACATCTCTGCTTTTCAGCCACCAATCCTCCAATCGCTTTTTGCTAACTTCTACTGCAGATTTATTTACATGACCATTGTTATCTTTAAACCCTAGGGTCTCCAGAAGAGTGACTGTGCCTGCATCGACATCCGGATGGATATCATCACATTTGAGTATCACGTGTTCAATTGTTTCCACAGATCGACCACACACTGCACATGTGTCATCTTCTTCGTTAAATTTCTTTTTAAAGGAAGTGTTGGTCAGGTCGCGCCCCCATGCGCAGCGGCAAACTTCAGAACAAAAGAGGGAAGGGGGGTGTTGCACTTATTTTTGTCCGCGACTGTACTACCCACTGAATCCCAAGAAACTGGCGTGGGTAGAGAGAAGCAGATTTTAGGACACCCGAAAGTTCTACATCATTGCTCCCTGCACAGGTAAACCATCGAGTAGTCGGCAGGCAACGGCTTTTAGTCGTGACTGACATACTACAGATGATTTTATATTTCAAGAAGAGACCAGTCTGTGAAAATATTGTGCACATCAGCATTATAGATCCGGGAACAAAACGTAGAATACTCACAGGAAAGTGCCGCATTACAGGTGGCAATGAAATATTTTCGAGCGCTTCGGTAGATTTCACTTTCGCGGCCACGGTTGACGCGGAATAGTAGAACCGGTGTCCAGCCCCATGCGTTCGTACCCTGTAGGGCACCTGATAGAAGCACGTGCGATTAGACCAACACAATAGCGGCTTCATAAGAGCTCATGATAAGGCATATCTTCATACCTTCGCTGTCTGAAACATATCCCTCATCGTTATCTAATCCCTGACCGCGATTCTCAGTGAAGGCGCGTTTCTGAGGCAGTATTTGTATTTATATCCTAACATTGATAACATGCCAGAAAAAGAAATTACCTGCTCTTAGAACATTTTTCTGTGCTTCGCTGCCTTATGATTTGGCTGCCGTTTCAGAAGGAGCTAAAATGTATGCCGGCTTCTCTCCTCACAAAAAAGGAGATAATAGCAATGAGCACTTATCTCGACACTCTTGTGAAGCCATTATCTAAAAAATCTTTATACTTGTAACTTTTGCAAATTAAGGTGTCACCGTGCGGTCTTGCGCCACCATAGTGGATTACTTCTGCTAGAATGACGACTCCGACGTACGCATTTAACCTTGTTTTAAAGGGCAAACGTAAAGAGCCATTTTCATGTCATTCTGTTTTTCCAGATATCTCTTTTATAACATGCACTTTCCGCATCATCATCATCATCAGCCTGGTCACGCCCACTGCAGGGCAGATGCCTCTCCCATGTCTCTCCAATTAACCCTGTCCTTCGCCAGTTGCGGCCACCGTATTCCCGCAAAGCTCTATTTCCAAGTACGTTCGTTATAGTTACCTCTCTTTATCTATCCGTTATTTCTCTAAAGAAGTAATATAATGTTCAGAAAGCTTAGCAGCTAACATTAGACGCTTTTAGCATATCGGAGACGTACTAGAGGAGACGTATACTTATTTACCGGACGCCGGCTGCGCATACAGCTGGTCCCACCATGTCAGTGCGCATTCGCAGGAGGCGTCCGGTAAACCAGCGTACGTCTCCGGTAGGAAAAGCGTCTATATATTCATGAGTGCGCGTTCTCTGGAAGCCCGCGTTGTAGAGTATGCGAAATATTTAACGCCAGTATGGCGCCGAAATTGAGTATGATTGTCTCCGCGAATAGGCCCCTGGCCAAAGGCATCAAGCATTAAAATTAACCGAGAAGTTTTTTAAATAACCCTAACAAAAATGTCCTATAGACAGTCTATAGACTTCTTATAGACTCTATTACTTTCCTATGGATGTTTCTTTTTGTATATTCGGTCATGGAATGTCTATAGACAAAAGTGTACTAAAAGTGTATGGTCATAAATCTGTAGATTTTCTATAGAGTGTCTATAGCATTTGTATCGCCTGTAGACTGCTATCTACCATTTGTTTATAGAGAGTCTATTGATTTTATATATAGATTTCTATGGACAGTCTATAGACTTTCTAAAAAATTTTGTAAGGGAAGAAAGCATGAACTAAGTGTTAGGTGGCTTTTCCTAGAGAAATAATGAATAGCATATTATCGAAACAAAATAAATTGGCCACTATTTCGAAAAACCGGTTTTGTTCTGCATTTTCGACCATGTTTTTCAGTCATGCTTCGTGGAGAAGGCCGTGAATATGAGTCTTCTCGCGGGTTATCGGCCGTATGTACTTATTAACGAGCGCGCAGTTGTCAGTGCACGAGGGTTCTCGCTTTTTTTTCCCATTTTCACGCACTTCTTTCTGCAGCTGCTGATTCCACCACTGATCCGCGTTCACAAAAACAGACGTTGCTGTTCGGGAACGCTTAAAAAAGCTACCATAGTTTCCGGTATTCTGTTCACATTCAATATGTACATGTAATGCGCAGGCTTCCACTTGTGCTTGAGAAAACGGTTATTATCGCTAGTCTGTCCGGATTTGTTGCATTGTCCATAGCCGATATACAGACTAAGAACGGTACATAGAAATACAATCCGCTACATACTATATCACACGTTACAGAAAAAGAAAAGGCCGTATAACACGCGCCTGTAGATTGTCCGAAAGATTCTAATTTTTTAACTTTTAAACATCTATAGCGTGTGGACTGGATACCGGAATATGCCGTTTTTAAAATGACGCTGAGACGCCAGTAAGTACGGGTAATTGGGTTGGAGCGTGGCAATACACGCACCGCAGGGTTCAGCTGTCAAATGTTTGCTTTCAAATGCAATCCATATATAATACATGCCGAAGGTAACAAGGCATGTGGAAAAATATTTATACTCCAAAAACGCAAAAACGACAGTTAAATAAGACGGATGTTCGGGTCCAGCAGCAAAACCCTCTTTCTGCTACAGATTAGTACCCTTGTCGTAAAAGCATGGCCGCAGGAGTATGGATTATTTGTGCTGTGGGGAGTTCACTGCTTTCTTGTAAAAAAGAAATGATTGAGCATGTTTTGTAGGACTGTTGTGAGGCGTTTTTTTTTTCGTGACGACCTGCAAAGGACTCTTAAGAAAAATCCTCCGAATGAGCCGCACGGCATGGCATAACACGTAATTAAAAACGAGGCTGCTGTACCTTACAATTTTCTCATTGTTTTGGGATTCAATAGTATAAGGAGGAACGATGGTTGTGCATCACGCATATATTGAGACACGGCCAGCTAGTATATTAAAGAAGCGATTGCAACATAAACAGAAATAATCACACTTCAGAACCGGGTGTCTCACTGGCTCCCGTGCATTCAAACCTTAAAGACAACTAGCGAAGTGGTGGTTCTTGTATTCGTACTGTTTGATTTTGTTTTGAATAAAAAAAAAACAGTAGCAATGGCATAGTGGTCTAATGAAGTGGCCAGCGAAGCTGATGTGTTTGTACCGCCGCGAGTTCTAAACTCGCTCGGGGCCATTAAGTATTTCATTTTAATTCTGGGGAAGCATCAGACAGAGATCGCCGAAATAAATAACTGGGCGGGGCTTAGCGATAGCGAACTAGAAGAGTCTGGACCCACCGCAGTTCGCTTGCAAAAAAAAAAAAATCAAACAGCTTATACCCGCTTGGATTTATTTTTTCTCCATTTTCAGCTTTGTAAAAGCTCCTTTTGGAGCTAATGTAGTCACATTGCCATCAGAATGCGGTTACTTGTAGGGATAGGTAGATATAGTCCTCCATAGGTTATTTCTATCTGTCGGCACTTGGAAGCAGCTTCCCAGATATGCATCGGGTTAGAGGTTGAAATTTATTCGTTCACATCGTCGTCCGAATCAAAAGCCTCCCCTAACCTTACATGCTATGTAGGTAATACCCTTCACAAAAAATACCCACCAATGGGGTCCGAAGTTCAGCCCCCGAGCGGCGACGCCCGCCTTCCGGCAATGTTCCTTTTTTCCATCGGAGATGGCCTTAAAACAACATCGGACACACACTCTCGCCACACTGGTGACACCATCACAAAGCTGGTCTTCATCTGCGCGTCCTCCAATTATGGGAAGAGTTTGCCTTGCCGTTGCTGCTGTCATCACCGCCGCCGGCCCCGCTGACATCTCCACCAAGGTCAGGCGCGAACCTTCGCGTATGGCACCAGCGCAAAGACGTCAGTACTGGAGTCTTCATTAATTTCCCCAACATGGCGCAATCCAGGAGTAGCACTGCACACTGCACACGGATGTTACTGAACTGCGCGACACCAGCGCGAACCCCTGTAGACTCCAGCGACCACTCGCCACTGTGTACTTGCCGACACCCCGCACAAATGTCTTGTCCTTGCCTCCGAACGCTGCTGCTGCTTCGCTCGCACGAGTGCGTCTCGCCGCCTTGTCATCTGCTGATCGGGCGTACCCGAGGGGGAATGTTCTTCCCCCTCCATCGTTCTTCCATTGTACCTACACTGGCTCGAGGAAACCGCTCATTTCCGGTCCTCAGCCTTGCGGCAGGCATCGAGCGTAACATCGATCAACTTCAAATCATTCACGTGTCCCTTTAAGAGAAGCGGCGATACTTGTATGGGCAGGTGCTAATCACTTCCGGTAGAGAGCTCTTCTTTCTCTGTCGAACCATACAGCAGCCTATTGCTGAGAAAATAAAGCAAAATGTACAGCTCGTAGCCGCTATATGTTTTAAGGTCAAGCCTTCTTGGCGGTGCCGTTTGCAGGTGCACGTCACTCCACTTAGGCATAGAACTTCTAGAAATTTTCTACAAATTTTCTAGAAATTCTACAAATTTTACCACAGTTCACTTTCCTGCGCGCCCTATATCGTCCCGCCAAACCGAATATCTCATCGCACTTGTCATCCTTTTCAAGTTTCTCGACCACGTGCCCGCACGGTTACTTTAGCAGCCTCATTTTTCCCCCGTACCATTGTGGACTGGAACAACCTTCCCAGAGACATTGCAGCCATCATGTGCTCCGCGACCTTCGCTTATAATCTTCATGCTCATTTGTCATCGTGTTTAGACTTGCCGACAACGAATATTGTACCCACCCCTTATGTAACGCCCCTCACCGGGCCTTTAAGGAAAATAAATGAAATAAATGAAATGAAAGAACTTTGTATGTACGGTCAGATCCGCTCCTTCTGCTCAAGCGTCCTTTTTTGGGGGTTTTATTTGCTGTTGTGACCAGCACTGTAACGCACAATTTCGCTTCGTCTTTAAAACGTTGCATTGCGCGCTTTCTTTCGAAATGCTGGACAATGAACTAAGGCTTCCCCCACCCTTGGTCATTTTTTGCCTTCGGCAGATGGAACACATTCCATTTTGATCCAAAACGCGCCAAGTTTACATAGATTAGGAAGATAGAAATGGGAAATGTTAATTATTGGTTTTTTTGCATTGTGGTAGCGCACAGTTGCCGCTAATGATTATGATCAGTGACCGAGAATAGTCCAACAAACGGGAGGGAACGGCATCTGTAAAGTGTGTCTGTTCCGTACCGTGAAGAACGTGGTAAGTACGTACGAGTAATATTAAATGGCGATGAGTCAAAGAAGTTGCGAAGGACGACTCGAAGGCGATTTTGAAGTGGTAGGTTGTGACGAACAAGATGCGTGAAAAACCTCGCAGCGAGAAACAACTATGGTCTTGTTCAGGTAATAGAAGTTTAATTTAAAAGACCTAGAACCAAATCAATGACATAGGCGCTGTGCAAAGTCGGTAACGTTTAGCAATGAAGGCGTTGTTGGGAGCGCGCAAGAAGTACTCGGCTCCGGCGGATATCCTCGACAGAGAGCAGGCCACCACGCTCAGACGACTACAAACAGACACTTACCCAAGCAGGCCCATGTATCACAAAATGTGACCGAACAGATACGCGAAAGAGTGCGTGTGGTGGGGGGGGGGGCTACGCGACAACGTACTACGCCACCTGGGGCTGCGAAAAAAGCCCTTTACTACCAAAGGTAAATAGCCCTAGTCTAGAGCAGTGGGAGGCCCTCCTGGCTGACTCCGACCCGAGCACACAGCTCATGCTGGTGACGAGGGCCAAGGCAGCGGCGGAGGCCAACGGGATCCTGGACTAGGGAAGACCGACCACTGTAGCTCTACATCTATCTATCCCCATCCCCTACTCCCTAACTCTTCCTTTTGAAAAAAAAAATAAATGTTTTTACTACTACTACTACTTAACGATTCGTAATTAGGAAGCAAGATGGCCAGATTACAACTGCGACAGTCCCCTTACAAAGGAGGAAATAAGAGATATTAGTGCGCCTAATGCACGGTCCGAATAGTTCAGGAATGTTTGACTCATAGGCTATGTATACTTTACTAGTGTACTGCGTCGTTATGTTGTTTCCGAAGTGACAACGTCACATCTGCACGAAATAAAAGAAGACCGACCAGGGTATTTGGTAAATTAAATTATTCCTGGTCTAGTAGGACGCTTTGTAGAATAGGCTAGATTCCGCTCTGTGTGCAGTTCTCTCTTTTCAGTAAAATATTAAGTTCCGTCGTGGAGTTCCTACATGACCAGTGTTTAAGATTGGGGACTTGCCATACTAGTGAGCGGTTACATCTATGGAAAAGAGGCTATTGATGCGCATGGAACACAATTTAATTTTCTCTTGTAAGATAGTGAGAAATGCGAACACAGTTTGAGCTCAAGCATCCTTGCTGTTGACTTGTCGCAAATATATTGTTTTTATTTGGCCTCTTCAAAATGCAGTCGGCTTGAGAAGACGTGAAATGGCGGCGAGTGCTTCTTCAGGCTTTTTCTGCGCAACCAGATGGCCTGCTCCCTGGATAACGAATGTAGTGATGAAGCAGTTCCAGGAAAAAATATTAATTTGTTTTTTTCCGGACTATGTTAAACACTGAGGCATTGAGGAAAAACACCACAGGAAAGCAGAAAAGAAAAAGCAAAGACAGACACAGGTATTCAGGAACACTACGTCTAGCTACCAAGGGCTGCTATTGTGATACACGTAGATCTACTTCTCCCACCACGTGCCATAAGTTACTTCACAGTCTGAGGCACTCCGCAAGAAATTCCGGATTTATTGCAAAGCATTCGTGTACGCAAAGCAGCTATAGCGGCGTACAAAAAAAAAACTGCAAATTACAACAAAAGAAACGTTTCTTGTTTCACTGCACTGCAGCTCATACAAATGTTTCTACTGCGCCCACAGAACAAAAAATGCGCTTTATGTTGGCTTAAATCAAGCGTAAGCGTTTACAGCTGCCCACGAATTTGTAGTAGGAAAAGAAATGAAAAATTTTGAAAAGTGATAAAACTCGCTTCCCAAGAGCCACGATGTTGTGCCACTGCTAGGCACCAGTCAGGACTCCTTTGGCATGTGTAAAACTGTTAAGTGCGAGTATGATGGACGAAACGTCGCGGCCGTGTTAATACACCAAAAATCCATCCCTCAGAAGACTGGTGGCGCTTAGCAGCTTAGCTCTCACCCACATACTTTTGGAAAAGATGTGCATTCGCAATACCTTTACAGTGACGAAGGTGACATTTCCCTTGTAGGTCTGGTAGTATCCGGCAACTTGTTCGTTCAATTTCCACAGCTTGTACTCAGACAGGGTCTGTGCAAGGTCACATAAGTAGGCAATGAAGCTCGGAAACTAGTGTGCGCTAATTCGTGTTCAAGGAAGGCTCACCATTACACAGGTATAAAATCTTACATGAGTACGTGGAATGAAAACGATTGGTAGAAATAATGCCGGAATGCTGAGCACAAAAAAATTACAACGGTAACGCGGGAGCCCGCAAGCAGCGTTCCCTCTGGCAGCACAAAAAGTTATGGGAGGAATAAATAACTAGAGACTCGTGTCACGCCACCTGGTTGGGTCAATGTTAAAAGGGCTGCGTAACTGCATGCACAACATTGCTTATAGAGAAAAGTACCATAAATGAAAACTGTCGGCAGGGGCTTTGCCGTGGGAATCGGCTCGCACGCGTCCCGGGAGAACAGTGCAGTGGGAGGTGTGCCAGCACTACTGCGCTTACGCGGGCCACACATCCCGTGCCTCGTGCCACAAGATTAAACGAATGCAAGTAGAAAGATAAAGCAAAGAAACCAAGCAATAAGAAAGCGTGTTTGGCGACCTATGCTTTGGCAGCTAGCCATCCTCACCATACCCTTTGGCGCTGCCTCCAGACGCGAACCCTCCCAGCCCCTCATACTAGGTCCCGCTACCACCAAACGCTGACTAAAACCTCTTCCACCCTCTGCCACCACCACACCGCCACCCTTTCCCACATTCTATTCCAATGCCCGGCGGATACTTCTCCGTGGGGCATGGAGCACGTCACTAGCTGGGAGGACCGGGGAATGCTGCTACGCTCGGAGGACCCGGACCGGCAGAAGACCGCCACGGACCGGGCTGCGGACGTCATGGACCGTAGGAACATGAAAGTTGAGCGTACTGGGGTCCAGGGGCCTGTGTGCCCCAAACACCTGTGTTAAAATAAACGTTTTTACTACCACCACCACTCATCAGTGTCTCATGGACCACTTATCACCTGGGAATTTTTTTTGTGAGGCCTGCCGCAGCCGATTGTACGCAATCCTTGTGGCCGCTCGTAAGGATTGCATGGTTCTAGCAAAGTTCAGAGGTGCAGTGGCGGCGCTGCTTTACCAAGTACCTTATAATCTATGATCATGAATGCTAAAAGATTTTGGTTTTGATCTCTGGTCTTGGCTACTTCGCATCCTGATCCACAACAAAGTATTTTGTGTGTTCCCATGCATTTATCAAGGCTTAACAGAAATAATGTACTTCACCTCTAAACCGAGGCTCTCGACGAACAGTTGATTACCGATGACGTTAAAGGTCATATCAGTGTCCCCACTGTAGAACAGCGATTTCAGGCGTCCCGAGTCCACCAGCTTCTTGATGACGTCCCGTACCGTGATGTACTGGGTGGCGTAAAGTAGGCTGTCGCTGCGGATATCGATTAGAGCATAGTTGTAAGGAAGGTCATTTAAGGAGAGGCTCTATGGTCCACGAGGCGAAATATTTCAAATAAAAGAGACTGATTACGGCAATAGCGAACAGAAATGCGACCTCTACTTTGTTCTAGCAAACAGCAAAGGAACTAAAGCACGCTCATGATTTGATTTCGACCCTAGCACGTGTTTTATCTGAGCTAGATACCACAAGCATAGAAAATTGCATTCAGTGGTACATATCTGGCTGTGAAGGAAACTCATCAGTTACCTACCTTAATGACTTACTCTGCACCCATTTTCCATTTCAATAATCGGCCATTAAGCATGCTAGGAAATGTTTAATGAACAAGCGAACAATGATAAAGGAAATACGGCAAAGTATTGGCGACTACGTTAACGATCCTACCGAACGTCATCAGCGTCTGGTGCGACAATGGTGTTGAAGTGCGTTTCTTTTTTATTTCAGAATCAGTACTGTGCTGGGTGTAGTTTCCGGACTTATTCGCTCTCTTAGGATGACGGAGGTCTCTTTTCCTAAGCCCTCCTATTTTCAAGATAGTTGATCCCCTGGCTGAAGCGACTACCATCATTCAGGGAACCATTGATCGCGTTTGCTAATGTCGTATTCTAAACAGCTACAACTTCTAAGAATTAACTACAGACTAAAAGAACAGTCGCTGCTCGTGGGGGACGTCATAGAACTTTCCTTTACAACACAGTACACCAACACCGATCAAAACACAGGAAACCTGGAGGTAAATCTCTTTTACTTAAAGCGATGCATACGTCGAAAAACAGCAACGCGGTTGGCTGGCTTATTAACCTTTACACTTTACACTATTAACCTTTACGCGGCAATATTCTAGCCCCTACTCCACATACAGATCTCAGCACAGAAGTCTTATTCCTTTGAACATGCAAGGAGTTGTATATAGTGTCCAACATATAATATGTTTGCTTTAGGGTATTCTGTAGCACGCATTATATGTTTTCATTTTCCCATTTACTTGACCCGCTCTGCCTTCTCCAAGATGCAGTTGTGACACCTTCACAAATATCTTCCCACATTCACCCTTCAAAGTGTGTTTATCTCAACGTTATAATGCCCAATAACATACCTGCATGGAGTCCAAAGCAAAGGAGACGGGTCGCTGTGCAGCGCTTTCCGCACCTGAGGTTGGTTCAGGTACATCGTCACATCGTCGTAGTTCAGGCACGTTGGATTCGACCCAAAGTTTTTCTGTCGGGAAGCAAAGTTTGTGTGTAAAAATTCCGTGAAGAACAATGTGTTTCGGGCATATACAGACGCTCACTGCGTATAAGAAAGCTATAAAAGCTTAAAAATAGAGAGCACGCAGTGCCGGCTGCTAGCAGCGTGTCGTTAGTTCAAGTGACGTCGTCGGAATTTTCTCGTGATGTGGCAGCTTAACTAACGAGCTGCAGCTAACTTCAGCGTTCAGTCGAGGGAAAAGCAAGCATTAACTGGAATCGCAATTGTGTGGTTATCTTATACCAATTCAGCAATGCCGTGATGTAAGTTAAAATGGACATAATTGCCGCCATCATCCAAATAAGTTTAGTGTAGAAACTTCTCCCAAATGGCAACTCATTTTCTTCACGTCAAATTCAAAGTTGTTGTTTTCTGTTGCCTCTCCTTTCATAAACTGCAAAAACACCAACCAGCTCAAAGAGAAAGCATGGCCGGAGCAAATATTTTGTAAGCAATAATATTTCAGCCTTTCAGTTCTATTTTTATGTTTCAAAATCCAAACAACCTATGCTTGATAATGCGACAGCAGTTGGCGTTTATTGGCAGGCGCCTTTTTTTAGGGTAACTGTATTGTACTTAAAGAAACTGGACCATGTAAAAACTATCTTGGCATCAACATGCAAGTTAAGGAACATGTCAAAGGAACTCAATATGTTTCGTTGGTCTTTCTAATGATAAACATTCACTATTCACCAGGCACAGTTTTTGAGCTGTCACAGTTTTTTAGCCACATTCACGTTACCCAAAAAGAGCGGTCACCACGACTGAATGAAAGCATTTGTCCTCACTGGTATCGCACTGGGTTCGATTATCCCCTCCTATCGCTCTTTCTTTCGTCGCATTCTATAGTAGCCAATAGCGGTTTCGCTCTTTAACGTGAACTGGCATAGTTGTAATAATAAAGTGTCTTTAACTTCCCTGCACTGCCTACCCCCGGCGCATGCCTGCATGAGTGGTAGGCGCCAGAAGAACCCAAAGCCCCAATACTGTGAATCAGGTACGTGTCTTTCCCCTCTTAGTAAGCTTCGCAGCCAGAGCCGAATTTTTGAAATAATTTATTAATGCTGTTAAGAAGTCACCCACTTCATTGTGATTGCGCAGGCTCCTCGTGCTGCTTAGACTGTTTATGTCAGGCAAGCACATGTTCTGTAACCGCGATTTTTCATCTCGAGAGAGATAAAGAAATTTTAATGAGAGGAATTTAGAGTATGTAGTCGCGGAGTATACGGGCGGCATTACTCAAGCAAGCACTATTCAGTGTGGTCTTTTGAGGACTATAAGGTTTACTATGACGAATGATCCAGGCTAAGCCACTGCTGCGCCGGCGTGTTCGCCCGCATATTCACTTACGGCCATTTCAAACCGGCTGAATAATGGCACCATTGCTGATTCGAGTGCTATTAACGGCAGCGTTCTGAATACGCACCGAAGGCTTGACGTTGAGGCACCGCAGCAAGAACTCCTGGGTCCTGCGGTAAGGTGAAGTGGACCATCCCTTCTGTGCAGCATCATGTCTTTTGCCGCCATTTATGCTTGGTGTAAAACCGATGCAGGTGTCGAAAAGGTCGTAGTTGTTGAGCCCCCGCTCTATGATGTTGTGGGCTGCCACCTCTACCTGTGAACCGGAACAGAGCAAGTACAAATTAGCGTTAAGACCACATATCGAGAAGAAAATTCATAGTTTGTAGCGTACTTGCGAGCACAGATTAAGAATACCACCGTTTCCGCATCCTTGAAAAGGAGCGTATACAAAAGTTCTTTCATGCAAGTAATCACATGCGGAGCTGAAATCTGGAGGCAAACTAAATGCCTGAATTTAAATCAAAGAGTGGGCGGCGGGATAAGGGTAGAACTACAGGAATAACCACACGAAGGGAGCAGGATGTTTCAGGGGACAAACGCGAGCTAATGACATCTTAGCTGCCATCAAAAAAAGGAAGCGGGCAGGGCGAGGGTATGTAATCCGAAGGTGGAGCAACCGGTCATCCCTTAACGTAAGTGGGCACCTAGAGCGCCTGTGTTTGCGCCCTTTGCTAGTGTTGTCCGTGTTGTGACTGAGTTGTAGTCTTAAGTATGCACAACCAACTAGCCAGCCCATACGTATCAAGAAGGCAATTTGCTAGATAAGGCGGATAGTATCTCTTCAGTGGGTCGCCACTTGATTCTAAGAGATGCATGTGTATATGGTGTGCCTGTTAACGTGGGTCTAATGTCACCTGGCATTACGGAGTTTTACGGTAGAAGACTTAGAGATTTCTAATAGAGGTTTGGCTGAATTTCGACTGTGTTTGCTGGTGATGGCACCACAGTGCTGCAAAAATCAACCTGTGCACACAGCCCTTATAAAATTTTCTCTAGACTGTGTCATAGACATCGTATAGAGTCTAACCGCCTTCCTGTAGATAATTTATTTTGCGTGTTCATAGCCTATATTCAAAAGTCTATTTAAAGTGTATTGTCATAAATCAGTACATTGTCTATAGACTGTCTGTAGGATTTGTATTATCTATAGACTAGTCTAAAAGATTTGTCTGTAGGAAGTTTATGACTTTTTAGGCTGGAGTCTATGGACAGTCTACAGACTGTCCAAAAAATTTTACCAAAAGAATGGCTTTAAATTACGTTTTTCAATTTGATGAGCAGTGAAAAATATAGTAATAACGCAGTAAAACACGTTGTTGGACTAGCTGGTGCATTATATTAAGAAATGCAACCAGTCAAAAAGACGCACACAGAGAAACTACGAATAAAAAGAGGAGGATAGGAAAGCCTATTTCCTATCTTACTCTTATTATTCTCAGTTTTGCTATGTGCGTCTCTTTGGCTGGTTTAATTTCTTAAAGAAATAAAGCAACAGCCGGGCAGTAGACTGCAGTCACTTAACTGTTAGAAGTTGCAGCCACGTAAGATTCCCGCTTAAATTTTTTTTTCGGCGTCTGCTTTCATAGGGATCAAAATGCGCGACCTTGTTAACTTTGTCGTAAGCTATAAAAGAGGCCTTCGATCACAAAATCGGCTATACCTCATTCCTACATCTCAGCGTACCTGATAATTTCTGAGTAGCCATAATATGTCCACCATTCACCTATTGCAAGAATGAGGTAATTTTGAGGTAAGAACTAGTGACTTATGAATGAAGTGGACACCACTTCGACGAGTGCCACTATGTTTCCTTAAACTAGTGTCAACTTTGGATGCGAATTTTGCGTGTGCGTGATGTTGCCCTAAAGCCCAATGCACTTTTCGCATCATCCGCACGCACTGGCCAGTCGCAATATCTTTGCACCTTTCCAGGAATAAGCTTGCCTTTTTAAAAATTCCTAAACAGTATAAAGCGTCTTCATATTTAAGCAGCGCAATCTCGCAGAACCCATGCGCTTTCGGTTTGGATATTTTTGGCGGTGCGGTTGATCACTAGGCATTTATTTATTCATGTAGTGGGGCGTGAAAAAGGCTGTTGCCGAATCCTGTTTAAAGCATCGGTTAAATCTCGGAAGCTAAGTTTACGTAATGACCTCTGGGTAAATTGGTATTTAACCGAACATATCAAATACTTCTTCGCTACGCTTCTGCGTAGTGCAATAGACTCATGCTTACTGTTAGTAGTGGAAGTTCGTTCCTACCGGTTACTTTTTAATATATTCCAAAGCAAGTAAATGAAACATTTGAGATAAAAACAGCTGAAAAAGTTATGTTGCGCATACGCACGGCAGTGTCGCACTCCAAGGAAATGAACGGCGGCTCGACAAAGCTGCAGGTTTCTTCAGAAGCGCTGCCATTACAACACGACGAGAGTAGGCTGTTCCACAACCTGTTGTGGAGCAGAAAAGGGTCAAGGAAAACCCTACTAAACTAGAATATTAATTAATTTTTTCTATATAGAAAGTTTTGTAATAGGCATACAAGATGCTCACAACATGCACTACTAGTCGTGGCGTGCGTACTTACGCGTTATCCAATATTCCATGGTACTGGCCAAAGAACAACAGAGAGTTTCCTATAGTGCGGAAGTCGAGTGCCCCATTGCCGATGGCGTATCCCTGGAAAGCAAAGGGCGCGGTTTCCTTTCGTTACACAGATGTCAGGAAACAAATAGACCGTATGTTATTACAACATGACCTCAAACAAGAATCCACAGGAGGTTTATGTATATCACTGCCACTGATAAAAACACTACAAACTGCTCACACAGTTTGCACCTTCCAATGGCGTTTCATCAGTACACGAAAAGATCACACTGCGTATCGAACTTTCCCCACATAATTGTCTCAAAGCTGTTCTATTTTACACCGAAATGACCCATTACAACACGAGAAACAAAAGAAATCCTACTGCTAACGTTCTTCTTGAAGCAGCACTGTGGATTTACTTTCATGCTGATACAACTAGTAGCAGGACAGAAGGTGATGTCTTCGTCAAATAGAAAGCGGGATAACCAAGGCTCATGCTTGTCTCTACGAATGACCCTTTACTTGTTGGCTACATGCACATTCTAACCACCAGACCTCGCCTAATAATAAAATAAATGTGTATATCTTGCCCTTGTTTTGAAGCTCAGTTGGAAAATAATTACTCAAAATCTGGTTTTACTTCCGACATAAGGTAGAACGCATTCACAACAGTTTGCATCGGTGGTAATTATTCCCATGGTTATGGCTCGATCATCGAAGCATTCGAAGTTAATAACAGGTGCAACCCGACAGTTCTCTATTGACGAGTTTGAATTAACAGCACCGAAGCTGGTTAGCTGACCATACCTACCTTGAGGTTGATTCCTTGGGCATCCTTCAGTAGACGAGAAGCGAGCATGGCGACATACGTAGCAGCACTTCCCTTTCCGGCCAGATAAAACTCATTGCTCTTCAAGCTGGTGAACTTGCTGAAGAAATCCAGAAGAGCCCCCTGAATGTCGTCTACTGTGGAGTCGTCGTTGCTTGTGTAGTTTCCCGAGGGGTCGTACGAGTAGCCAACGCCGGCCGGTGCCTCCAGGTACAACACATTGGCAAGCTAACAAAAGAAACCAGGGTCGTTACAAATGTGACGGCGCATTTTACACCAAAACGGCACCTTACAACATGAGATACAAAAGAAATCCTAGTGCTAACGTTCTTCTCGAGCAGCACTGGTACAACATGCTGGTACAACCTGTACCAGCAGGTACATGCTGGTGCAACCAACAGCAGGACACAAGGTGATCTCTTACTGAAACAGAAAGCTGCCCACCAAGGCTTATGCTTGGTTAAGAGTAAAAGGCATTGAGGTAAACACCCATGCTAGTGTCGCAAATTATTCAAACAGAACGCCCAAAGTCGGCACAATTGATAAAGTCCCCGGAGCAACTCTTTTTACAAAGATATTATTTTAGAAGCTTCTGTCGAAAAGGTACTTAAAGGTGCACTGAAGAGGAATCTGAACTTGATTTTTGCCGCGGGAACTCGATCTACACGTTCCGAGCTTTCTTAGAAACTTCTATTTATTGCCCTGGGTGGCCGATTTCCATAATTAAATCGAATTAACGTCCGGCTCCCGCCTTTTTTTTTTAACTCTCCCTCGTACGGTGGGCGGAGTCGGCCGACGCGTGGAGCGCCTTTCACCCAGTCCCGTGGCGGCTTGCTGCTGTGCCATCGGCGGAGTAATACGTAGTAGTCCGTAGTAGCAAATAGTCCGCGCGTATTTTTATTTCTTCGGGCTTATTTTGCGGCTATATTATCTGCGAATGGAACTATTTATTCGTGAAAACCTAAAAAACAAAATAAAGCGAAAGCAAAGCCTCCACGGGACTGGGTGAAAGGTGCTCCACGAGTTGGTCGACTCCGCCCACCGTACGAGGGACAATTAAAAAAAAAAGGCGGAAGCCGGACGTTAATTCGATTCAATTGGGGAAATCGGCCACACAGGGTAATAAGTCACTGTTTCTAAGAATGCTAGGAACGTGTAGATCGAGTTCCCGCGGCAAAAAGACAAGTTCAGAATCCTCTTTAGTGCCCCTTTAAGTAAGGTAGGTGCAGTAAGGTAAGTGTACGCTAGTGCATCACATCTAGCGGGAAGTATCGCTGCAGAGCAGCGACGTCAATCAAGCTAATCGGTGTTTATATTGTCACGCTTATATTTTACGTTTGCACGAAAGCACACTTTTGTGCAATTCCCCATGCCTTCTGACTGTATGAAAATGGTACATATAACACCTCGCAATAATTATTCGATACCTTGTTCCAGCTATATGGGTTTGCAACAAGAGTCTTTCCGTTATCAGCCACGCGGAACGGACCATGCTCTTTCAGCAAGCTGACCATGGCGCTGCACCCCGGACCGCCGTCAAGCCACAGCATCACCGGGTCCTTGTCAGGTGAGCCTTGGCTCGCCACAAACCTGCACAAAATGAGTAATTAGTTAATGTCTTCCAGGAGCAGCTGAAGGCAAGTTACTGTTTGCATCAGGTTGCAATCTTGAATCAGGTCTTTGTGAAGATCATATCTTTTACATGTCTATGCACGGGTAAATCAATACCTTCATCTCCAGCGCCGCGCATCACCTTCAAAAGTAAATGCACATTAGGTTTTAAAGTCTGCAGCCGAGAGTTATGCTCGGCAGCAAGAACAAAGAATTATTAGCTGCCACTTGTAATCAAGTATATTACAGGATTGTCGGACAAGGTCTTCGGTAGCATCCATAAGCATTCGTATCCCCTACACTCATCATAATGAAAGAAGATATGCCTCTCCTAAGGAGGTAAGGCAGGCGAAGAGAACACGTCTGTCTCACATTCGTATTTTCTTATTTTATTTTTCTTTATGCCCAACGCAAGTTCACGCGGCCAGCGGCTACATTAGTCTTGATGTCTAAAGGTTTCTCAAGCGTTGAAACCGCTTTTTGGACGTCGAGTAGCACAAGTACACCATGTAAAAAGAAAAAAAAAAACAGTGGGACGAAGTGGTCGGCGGCAATTTAAATACAAGTTAAACCACTGTGATGCTTTAGAATTATTAAACAAGGTTTTTTATGTGTTTCTTAGTGAAACAATACAAAATTATCAGTATAAAAGCAAGCTTTGAAGTTGCTGTGTGCAATCAAAGCCTTGGAAGAAATCGCAGGGTTAAAATATACTGTCAAGATTACATGACTGTTCCCACATACGAAAGCCCAGCAGTTAGGAGTGAAGACTGTAGGTAAAGCAAACCTTGTGGCATGTTTATTAGCCTCAGATTGTTACCGCCCCATGTTTCATAGCTAGTCACTGCTAGAGCCATGCGCGTTAGAAATTCGGTGTCGTGGACTAAAGGGTGTTAAGAACGTTTAGAATTTAAAGTGAACATTATATTCCCCTACTGCGGGCGCGAAAAAATCTGCTTGGGTCGCCTAAATATTGTCTGGTAAAATAAAACCGAGGAAAACGTGCATAGAGGCACTCCCACCTTGCATGGGCAACGACAGTTGCTATTTTCTGTACGTGCTGTTTTATGTCCTCTGCCGTCTTTTACCTAACGCGGGCTGCATAAAGGGACTGCACCAATTATCGTAGTTTTGCAACAATCGACAGATCGTAAAATGGCCTTTCATCGCTTTACCGTGCATATTGGTTGCATTTTTTATAGTCTTACCAGTAAAACATCTTCCTTGTTGCTCCAACGTTAAGAAACCCCGCGTACTGCTTGAAGTTCGGCTGCTCAGCCAGACCTGGCAGAAATAGGATTTCGTCTCCAGTCGGTCCTTGTGAGAAGGCCATTGATGCTGCCATTAAAATCCAGACCACCTGGCATTTCCAGTTTTCATTGGCTGAAACGAAACATCCATGGAATATAATATATTTAGTGCCAACCTCTATATTGCTGCATTTCATAATGCATATCTGGAAATAAAAGAAAAAGGCTACAATTAATTTTAATCAAGTCATTTTGTATGGGAACACGCCCAGGTGGCATTATTTTGCTTAAAGACAATTTTCCGGACATACTCCACATTTGTGGTGGTTACTTGTTTGTTTGCAAAAGGTTGATTCCCACATAAATTGCGTTTCAAATCAGAATGATTGAGGGAAGACAACGGCCACAACCTAATGGCGAAGGCAGCATTTTGTGCCGATTGAGAATCGCTTCACCGAGACTCAAGTGGATCCCATGCCATGGCAAACCGGTCACTCTGGAAGGCTTTTGGCTCCAGGGGGGGTCGTGATTAAAATACGTGCATTTTTTCTTCTCTGTCGGTGATTGCAGGCTGAACAATATCATCCATAAAAATGTGTCCCTTCACCCTCGAATTAACAGACCTACACAGAACTTTCCCCTAACGCTCCGGGTAATAACAGGCTACATGGTGGATCATCATCATCATTAGCCTGACTACGTCCCCTGCAGGGCAAAGGCCTCTCCAATGTCTCTCCAATCAACCATGTCCTTTGCCAGCTACGGCCACCGTTTCCCTGCAAATTTTTTGATTTCATACGCCCACCTAACTTTCTGTCAGCCTCTGCTTTGCTGTCTTCTCTTCTATGAACAAACCACTTAGCGTTGTAGATAGTGAGTGCCTTAAAACAGCCTTTGTGCCTTCGGCTATCTAGAATAACTGTTATAAATTTCGGCCTCTATTAGGCATCAGGGACAATTCAGAGCATCGTGGACGCAGTTCTACGAGCATTGCAGTGGAAAACCGGCCTTTGCGGTTTAGCTTAGTGGTTCTTCCCTCCGCCTTTTCGGGGTGCTTTATTCTTTTGGAAACTGTTTGGAAACTGTAAATGCCTCTCTCGCGCTTGCCTTTAATTTCACCTGAATCAGAGGCACCTTTCCACAAGACCAACGCTTGCACTTTGGACTGCATCATCATTTTCTCTGCTTGTGACGTCGGTATGGCTGCCCTTGTCGATACACTTCAGTAGTCCTCAGTGCTTCCAAATCGCCACTATTTGCACTTCATCGGAAGATAATGTTCTTCAAATTTTCTGACTAGATAAATAAGCTAATGCTACTGTCCAAAAGTTGATTCAAGCTGATTTCCCGTCATGCTTCGTGTGTGCGTCCGCAAGATTTCATATGTCTCATTTTTGCAACATGTCGCAGTGTGAACAAAAACAAAGTTATGGGCGGATTATTTCTCGCCCTGACATCAATAAATCGATTGCAGACTGGTCAGATTTCTGCACGAAGATAGCAATGTCCACAGGAAAAAAGTATTATGGAAGCTATAAACTTCAGACAATCAAAACCACAATTTCAATCTGCACAATACTGAAGCTGCAGATTATTTAAGTGCTTTGGAAATGCCTTTCCATTCTTTGTGCTGCATGACACTACTTTCAGAAGTGCCGATGTATTTATTTTACAAGCAAAGAAAACACGTGTTCGTACAAACGAAGAGTTCTCGAGTTTATGTGAAAACACAATATTTTTCATTACGATGCCAGATTGAGCCCAGCTGAATCAGAATTTTGATTTAATACAGAATACATTAATCCTCTTCCTAGACATAACGCTAATCACAGTAGTTTACGAACGAGAAAATAGAATATTGAGAGCTGTGAGACGGTGGGGAAAATAAAAACTGTTTAATATCCAAGAGGAAGGCCCTCATGTTTGATATCAAGTGTCCAGAAATAATCTAGAAACTACACTACATGCGAGCTTAAGTAGCAGGTTAAGTAAACTAGGGTTAGCTCCGAAAGAATGTTTATGTCATCCTATGCTACGAATTAATAAAACTGATAGCTGTCACAACAATTCATATCGGGCGAAACTGCCGCATATTGAGCGACGAAAACAGCGATAATTAAATATAGCTCACGGAATTTCCCGCCGTCAAAAAATGCTTTCTCTTTGTTACTATGCCTTTTTTTCTGAATTTGTGAGATCATATGTGACAAGTGTGAAAAACGCGACATATGTGTGGGCGAAAAACGCAAGTAGTCCTTCGGATAACCAGCTACCCAAGGCTCCCCGCAAATATGTCTATTATTATCTCCCGTAGCCGGATATGCCTAATATTCAGTGAAAAAAGAACGTTGGCGTTCTCAGAATCATCTCCTCAGAACAATGATAGGTTACCATATTAGGTACAACTACAATGTGTTTGTAGACTTCCAAAAGAAGAACCCAATCTAGACTCCTAAGCGCAATCTACCGTTTTGAAGAGAAAATAGAAAACACTAAAGTTGAAACAGGGTACGTACTCATTTTGAAAAAGCCAGTATTGCTTCGCGTCTCAAAGCCTGGTCGACTGCCGCATGCTTCAATTTGTGGAAGCGTGGCGCTTATCTCTGATGATAGGAACAGCCATAAGCTTCTTTTGTTGCGCGATGCCTGCTGTACATTATACGATAACTGATAAAGCGCTTCCTACCGTCATTGTTCAGTGGAATTTGCGCTCAGGTCTAGGCGCACGCTTCAAGCCGGTACCGGAATAACACATTACATTTGAGGTCGAAAAGAATTCAACATTCTTTGGTAGGCAGAATACAAGAGAAATAAGAGAAATTTGATTTATCCCAAAGCGACTCAGGCTATGAGGGACGCCGTGGTGACGGGGTCCGAAAATTTCGACCACCTGGATTTCTTTAACGTGCTTTGACATCGCACAGTAAATGGGCCTCTAGGATTTCGCCTCCATCGAAATTCAGCCGCCGCGGCCGGGATCGAACTCGCGTCTTTCGAGCCAGCAGCCGAGCGACGTTACCACTGAGCCACTGCGGCGGGTGCAATAAGAGAAATATATGCATATAAATCATGCAAACAGATGCAGTGAAGCATACAATGAGAGCATAAAAAGAGAACGCAAAGGCAGCAATTACCCGAATTAGGATCATAAGCACGAAGACAGCATTTGCCGGAATTTAAAAGCACCTCGTTCAATTACAACGCATTCAGGTAATCAATTCTATTCCTCAATGGCAAGAGGTGGATGACTTGTTAAATGCGCTGAGAAGCCATAGAGTCTGAAGATGGTCATGGAGCTGAAAAAAAACGGCGCTATGTTCGGGGGGGAGGGAGCAGACTGGAGTCCAGAAGTGAGGGAAAACAACCCTACAATTTGTGGAACAACGTTAAACGGCCGAACTTCCGCCTATCCGTGAGAGCCTTGATGTCGACAGGTAATTTTATAGTTGTAATGCTAGAGCGCATGTCGTAGTTGGAGGTAATAAAGCTTGCTGCATGGTTTTGGACGGCTTCAAGACTGTGAGTTAAGTAGGCTTGACGTGGGCTCCAAATTGGGGAAGCAAATCCTAGTTTGGTGCGGACGAAAGTTTTGTAGGCTAGGCTGCGAATGGAAGAAGGAGAGAAACAGATGTCGTCTGATAAAACCGAGTGATTCGAAGCGTCAGCGGCTACCTTCGTGATGTGCTCGGGCCAGGTGAGATTGTTGGTAATGTGGATTTCAAGATAACGGTATGATTCGACTTGTGTATAAGAGGAGCTGAGATCAATAAATACGCGTAGTTGGTGCTACTACGCTTGAGTGGTACCTGCACGAATTGGAGCTTGGATACGTTGCCGCACGGATGAGCGCTGCTCAGATTCAGCCGAGGAACTTAGATAACGCTTTCAGTGCTTGATTTAGGCCACAAGTGGCCTTTGTTCAGTGGTCGGTTGTGTTGCATTTGAGAAGATTTGTTTTGAAACGCGAGTGAGTGAGCGTTTTCTATGTAATAAACTGCTTTCGACGAGGCTGTAGTTTGTTAAAAGTGTAGGCTGGCGTATTGATAGGCTAGACTAGAAAGACATGCATCATGCTGCCTGAGAAAGAGTGCCGTTTTTGCTGCTGCTTGTGCGTGCCTGACCCGTCAACAACGATCTGTGTCCATCCCAGCGAATCTCCAACCGCTTTAAAGCGGCGTCTATTGCCAAACATATTTTTTTCTCCTCAGTCTTTTAGAAAATTCGCTCCTCAGTGCTCTCAGTTATTCTTCCTTTTGGAGCGAATAGTCGTTTCCAGCCACAGATATGCGTGCATAATTATCAGCGATGCAAGCAAGGATTTTGCTGTCTACGTTCTGCTCGCTGCCACCACACGCGCGAGTAAGTATGCCTGATAAAAAGTTTTACAGCGTTCACAGACGGGTTCGAAGTTGTCATAAACGCAACGCGTGCGCCCTGTGCCTGACATATTGGAGTCCACGTGCTGCTTGCTGCTGCCGGATGCATAAATCATTCTTCCAATTTGAAACTTTGTAAAGCGCGCATAGGTGGGCTCAAATAAGTCACCACACAGTGTGGGTGTGCTATCTTGGGCTATGCTGCAGTATAGGCTCTGCTCGCTGCCACCGGAAGCGCGAGTGAGTCCGGCACGCGGAAACGTTTATAAAGCGCACAGGCGCGTCATAAACATCAAAGTATTCATACACATAGAGTAGTGCGCTCAGGTTTACGATGCTAAAGGTCATGTACTTCTAAATTTGGCTGTTCGGGTTCAAATAAGTTCGGAAGGGGATTTCCAGTAAACCAAGTTTGTCGCGAATGCGCTGCTATGAAAGTCGTCTTTCAGTTTTAAGGCGAAAGCCTTTAATGCCTCATCGTTGTCCACTGAAGGTTTTCAGCAGAATGTTGTCAGCAGAGGTGCCACGCTTTTTCTAGTCAGAGCAGAAAAAAATCTTCGTGCACGACGGGATTCGATCCACCATTCTTGCGTTCCGCAGCCGAGCATGTAAATGACTACGCTACTTCCTGCCAACGCATGTGTTGTTCTCCTTGTCTAGGAGGCTGGAGATTATTCGCAGAAAGGCGTCGAATCAGACGGATGCCTCCCAAACACCCTCCAGTGTCTCCAGCATTGAAGATTCACCAACCATTCTGTACTAAATTAACATCTTAACCACACATCAGTTACACAACCAGCAACACCGCACTAAAGGCTTTCGCCTCACTGCACTTTAGGTCAACAAAGTGCCCCCCCCCCCCCCCCCCCTGAATTTTTTCTCCGTGCCTGAACTGTTCCATTTTGCTCCGCATAAAAAAGGTGTTTGATCAAAATTACATAAGAGGCTACTTTTAGTTAATTAAAACTAAATTAAGGCCTCCACGTTTCTGCCCCATAGGTGAGTACCGGTAAGATATAGCTGTTGTATACTTTTCTCTTGAGGGATATTGGTAAACTGCCATTCATGATCTGAGATAACCTGTCAGATGCGCTCCACCCCAATCTTATTCTTCTAGTTATTTCCCTCTCTTGATCCGGATCATCAATCACTGCCTGCCCTAAATAGACATATTCTCTTACTAATTCCAGCACCTGGCTACCAATAGCGAACTGCTGTTCCCTTGCTAGGCTGTTGAACGTTCATTACTTTGGTTTTCTGCATTTTCATTTTTAGCCCCACCGTTCTGCTCTGCCTGTCTAATTCATTGATCATGCTTTGCAGTTCATGTCCTGAGTGACTTAGCAAGGCATTGTCATCAGCGAATCGTAAATTACTTAGGTATTCTCCATTAACTCTTATCCCCAACTGTTCCAATTTCAGGCCCCGGAATACCTCCGGTAAACAGGCAGTGAATAGCATAGGCGAGATCGTGTCTCCCTGCCTGACACCTTTCCTTATTGGAATTTTATTGCTGACTTTATAGAGAAGTATTGTAGCTGTGCAATCTTTGTAAATATCTTCCAATATTTTCACATAACACTCTTCTACGCCCTGATTCCGTAATGCCTGCATGACTGCTGCGGTTTCTACTGAGTAGAATGCTTTCTCGTAATCAATGAACGCTATATATAGGGGCTGATTATATTCTGCGCATTTCTCTATCACCTATTGATTGCGTGAGTATGGTCTATTGTCGAGTATTTTTTTACGAAAGCCTGCCTGGTCATTTGATTGATTGAAGAAAAATGATAGTTGTAACGTTAAGAGATCGGAAGTGGGCGTAGTGGGTGAGAGAACAAACGCGCGTTAAGGATATCCTAGTCGAAATCAAGAGGAAGAAGTGGGCTCGGGCAGGGCATGTAATACGAAGGTATGATAACCGCTGGTCCTTAATGGTAACGGAGTGGATTCCAAGAGAAGGCAAGCGTAGCAGGGGGCGGGAGAAGGTTAAGTGGGCGGATGAGATTAAGAAATTTGCGGGAATACGGTGGCCGCGGCTGGCGAAGGACAGGGTTAATTGGAGAGACAGGGGAAAGGCGTTTTCCCTGCAGTGGACGTAGTCAGGCTTATGATGATGATGATGAAATTAAGGCATAATATTTCTTGATATCTGTACAAAGTGAATACGCCGATTATGCCTGTGTGCTTTCAATTTACGAACAGTAGCTGAGGAGCCCCATAACAACTGCCAAGCTATGTTGCACTAAAAAAAAAAAAACAGACGCACGCGCAAATAGACGCTGAGCAGCGCAGCTTATTACACGATTATTCGGAAAGGAGCTTAAATATATTGTGACGGACTAGAAGACGACGAACAATGGAGTGGTGCGGGAAGAGCGCTGACTCCAGGCCGTCAGCTATTAAATCACATTTTTACATGACAGTATGCAGATAAAGGAAGGACGACATGGCGGATGGCCATGGCATGGTTTAATGGCGGCGGGCCTAGTGCGAGCGCTCCTTGCCGCGTCGCAGCTTGGAGAAACGAAAACCAAAACAAAACACAAACGCAGCCATCCCCCTCAGCCCTGGGCAAAGGCTCCGTAACCCAAAGCCGGATTTCTGAAGCTTACACGGTTCTCCACCCATTTCAAAATGCGACACTCCATAATCCATCGCCAGTACCTCCTCCTGGCATCATGTGAAAAAGCTGCAAACGAAATTGCCCCTGTCACCACTGACGAAGTATCCGAGCCGGCTTCGAAACAGCGGAAGTTCTTGTTTTTTCAAATGAAAAAGTTTGGTTGGAAAAATCTGTCCCAATTTGCAGCAGTAAGCAACCACCGGCGACACGTGGCTGCTTTTCTTCTTTTTGCTAATCAATTATCTCTCACACATAAAGTAATTACACAATAATTTCCCATTGATGAACGCTACAAACAACATAACCACACGCATAAGCACCCCCTATTCTTTCCTTGCCTCCGGTGACTTTCGGTTGCCTTTATTGTATATATGTCATAATGAGCCCTTCATTTCCCTACCGTTGTCTGCACGGAGCATGTAGTAATGCGTCCGCTACTCGTAAACTTATCGCAGTGAAATATACAGCGCGAACACAAGCGACGAACGAAGAACAGGTGCACAACACAAGCGCTGTATATTTCTTTTAAAATGAACGTATCCCAACTAGCCCAGGTTGCCGTCCTTCTATATCTCAATAAGTTAGGAACGAATTACTCCCCATGTGGATGTGTGGCGCCATCTGTTGTTTTTTATACAAAAATGTTTTTGAAATGAGTGTGTAGAGTGCGACAAAATTGAAATTCCGCAAAGCATGAGAAGAGTAGGTGAACCTTGGTACTTCGAACAGCATTTTAGTGCTAAACAATGCCCAATGCATTGGTTAATTTTAAGCATCTGATCGCGGTTGGGCTACTGAAGCTTGAGCTAAACTAAAATTAAAAGCCAAAAAACAAAAGACAGGAACCACTCAGCCCCGTTATGCTTTAGGCAAGGAGCTAGCGTCATCAAGCGGTCAAAGCGCAAGACAGACGAAAAAAAACGTCTTGAGTACACACTCTTTCTGATAGATGCTGCCAGTGTCGTGTATTATGAAGATTCTCGAAATTTATGACGTGTTTGTAGCGCACCATTATAATAAAACCATAGAGAAAGAAAGTAACGAAGAGCGAACGTTCCCATAGGGCCCGTCGACCCAATTTACTGTAGTGCTATAAATGATGCACCAGGCAGCAGAAGCAGTAACCTCTCGTTACGGTTTTAGGCGCGCAATTTAAATGGTAGCACTTCCTTCTTTGTCTTTGCCCTGCCTGCTAATGACTCGGTATTTGTCTCTTTGACAACGTCGCCTACTTTTAAATGTGAAAATAAAGTAGACTACGAGTGCTGATTGCCTGCCGCCAAAGGGACACGGCCTTTGTCCAAAAGTGACTATGCAGAATGGAGACGCCCGATGCCTTGTGAAATCAACGTGTGGTTTGTTACAAATAGGTACGACCACTTTTTTTTTTTTTAAGCCGTGGGCGCCCAAGATCCATGAAGTCTTGTGCTTTCAAGTCGTCGCTGCATATTCTATAGGCAGCGTGATATGCTCTGTGTAACTTCTTCAAAAGTCGCCTCTTCCTGTGATTCACCCGTGTTCTCGACCTACGTTCCCGTTTAAAGCACCTGATCTCATCATCGTTTAAAGTGTAAGCATTAATGTTTCATTATCATCCGAGGAAAAGTGCCCACAGGTGTTCCCAAACGAAAGCCTATCAGACATTCAGTGAAATGTTGCATTAACGTAGTCTAAAAAAAACTGTAAAATTAGTTTTCAAATATTCCTGCACAGGTGTTGCACCCTGCCTATTCGGTTCATGGCAAAAATGCAACTGAACCACATGAAAGTATGCGTAACTACCATGTACATACAATAATTACAACATAGAGTTGCGATTATTAAGCTTCAGTGATATCATAGTTGATTCGCTCTAACCTGAAAATATTGTTATTTCCGCCTGCTAAACTGGGTCATGAACAGTTATTTTAAGGCTGTCAATATGTTGTTCTGACTTAATAACAGTTATAGCGTAGTGGGAAGTTCGACGAAAACTCGTTTGGTCGGTACAAATCATAATAACGTGATATTTTAGACGTGTTTTTGTTTTTTTGTGTTTGGTCGGCGTCCGCATTTTCACGTTATTAGGTCTTTTTTGTTGTTCTTGGTCTACAATTTCACATTATAAAGAGCTATACGGCTGTGAAACTACTCCACGTGACTGTCTTTAAAATGAAGGAGGGGGAACGGCAATTCAGTTGAAAACTGAAAGAACAACAAACTTGCTGAACAGCAAGATGCGGAAAAATCTTATTGCCAGCTTGTTCATCACACAGCAGTGGTTGCCGCTCCCACCGGGTGTCATCGGCTGAAATACGCAAATTACGGACACCCGCCATTCTAATGAACCTGATGAACCTGAAGCGCGCATCGCGACAGGGACTGGACGTGAAGGGGCAGAAAGGCGTAAGCCACCCATGCTTGTTTTTGCAAAGGATGATTAGGTCGCTACCCACCTCAAGCGGAGTGAAAGAACTGGCGTGAATAACCAGCATTATTCTGGCTGCCAAGCGTTTTTGGAACAGAGAACACAGCCATGGCCTAATAGCGACAGCTACAGACAGGAAGTACGGGTAGCTCTGTCGATGTAAAAATTTTGCTCTCCCCTTGGACTCAGCAGGATGTGTAGTATGTCTACCTGACCTGTCACCTGGCATAGCTATGCAATCTTTTTGTCTTGTCCACTCAGGGTCTGGTGCTGTCAATGGAGGATGCTAGTATACAACACGCGGCAGCAGGCAAAGAGCCCGACGTGAAAAGCTGCACGGACCAACGGGCTCACGGCTACGGATAGCCAATGATAACAGAATCTACTGCTGCACCAGCAATACATGCTCTAGGCCGGCAAAGAAAGCGACAAGCCTCCCAGGACACTGCACACTGTGCAGAGAATGCGAGGTCGATAAGGGACGGCGTCAAGAGCCCGCAGTGTGGGCCACTGAAGCATAGGCATTGAGCCGTTAGCGTCAAAGCCTCGCCGTAGGTGTCGTACAAGCGAAAGTAAAATAGTGTTGGAAGTAAACTTAAGCCGATTGATTCACTACCCCATCTGACAAGCATTTCTGAGACAACCCAATTGGTACCAGTTAATCTTTACGCAGCAGTCGGATAACGATTAATTTTACCTCAAATTGCTGTAACTGTGGCGTGAACTTTTTATGCCGATATGAAAGAGAGAGATAAATAACCGACCGATACGATTTGACGAGAACACCACGAAATAAAACTTTACTATGATTTACGCAGCGGTGGGCAAGAATCTGGCCGCACGCGGATTCGGTGTTAGTGTAACCGGCTCCAGTCAACGAGGCAGGAAACATAAATGACGTCATGAAAAGATCTGCAGACCATCTTACATTGATGGGGAGGGATTAATAAAGCTATGAAGGGCTAATAAGTGGGGGTAGGCTGTTTCTAGCCAACAATTTATAGGGGTCGTGCTTTGCCTGGTAGGCCTTGAAGAGGACCAATAAGATTAGAAGGAGGGAAAGAATTCGGTCGGAATGCATCGTAAATTTATTCCTTCCTAACTACTAGCGTGGCATTATCACCAGATTTGGAGGAGACTTCTGAGTGTGCGAAAATGTTATGCGATAGTTAAAAGGGAAAACTTCGAGTGGAAACAGCTCTATAACGAAATGGTGAACCATGCATCATTAGTCTAATTTTTGTACATGTGTTTGAATGCTCTTCCTTTTTTTTTGGTTACTTTGAAATGTGAGAAGCGTTCGCCGAATGCTCCATTTTGGAATTGGAAGAAAATAACACTCGAAACAGTGACATACCGTTCAATAACACAGCTAGAACGCTAAATTAACAAAACAGAGTGTAATGCGCACGGCGGAGATGCTAACAGTGAATGAAAAAAGAAAACCCTAAACATTGGGCAACCATAATCATAGCTACTGCTCAGCATTCAATTTGCGGACAATATAAACAAGACGCAAGGTTATAAGGAACAAACAATGAGCAGGAAAAAATGTTGATTTCTCTGGATGCGTTCCGGATGCCACTAGCTGCAGAATCATCGATAAATAGCGCCTTTATCTTGGTGAGTATAACCGCTAGTGATTCAGTTAAGAACTGGAGCGAAAGAAGTTTACACAATGCCTGCTATGGGCGGGATCCCAAATACGAGACTGCACGGAACAAAGATGTTATTAGGCGGCGACGTTAATTTCTCTTCCCTGAGGCACACTTTATTGATGGGCCCAGTGCGTGCCATACGTTACAATTTCGCCAAGGAAATGTCCTCCGTTAATCACTGACAAGAGCCGAGGCTGAATACGGGGGTTGGGTAAGCAGGTTGCGTATCAGCAAAGGCCGTGAAGCTAGCATCGCCCACTCGCCCTAACTTTTATTTGTGTGATGTCCCACCTTTTCAAATGCCGCTGTCGTCTGCGTAGGGGTAAATGCGTTCACGTGCCCGAAATATATCTCCGGAGTTGCATTGCATTCACTGCAGCGTAGAGGCGCGGCTGTGAAGCTCTGGCACAACACTGCATTGTTGGTGCATGTTGCGGATGCAAAACGTCAGTCCCCCTATAGCACGTATGTCGCCCACCAAGCGTTTCGGTAAAGAACGGCTGCACGCTTAGTCAACTCTACTCTACGGTTCATCACAATTAGCAGTTTATATCTTTGCGCCAAGTTTCGCGGGCACATTATGCGTGCAGCCTCTCCCCAAAGCCGTGAAAGTGTGTCGCTGGGTCTGAAAATTAGGATGGTGTGTGGGAGGAAAGAAGTTTTGTCCTCATTCCTGGAGGCGGCGATTGCGGGGGACTAGAATGGTGTGGTGTGGGGGAGGGGGGGCTAGCTCTTGACTTCAGTGCTCAAATATAAACAAATTCTACTTGCAATACTTCGCTCAGGCTACACATGCACTGCTTGGTCTAACCTCAAAGTGTTTTCTACGGAACAGAAACGCAGAATCAGTAATTACAGTGTTCAGCGTGTCTGTACCCATACACACGTCCGGTTTCCAGCGCGTGCACTCCAGACCGGTCGTGCCCTACGCCGCCTATACGGTAGCCAGATACCAAAGTATTGTGCAACCATCTACATGATTAAAACCGAAATAAATGCGCGTGAAAGGAGTAATAATATTCCCGGCATGCAGACTCCCCTCGAAGTGTAGCCTGCAATTTCTCGTCAGCGTTAGAAACACAAACGGTTCTACTAGGCGATGCCGACGCACAGTACATGATTAGGAAAAGAGCGCGATGTGCTTTGTTTCGGAATATTCTTTGTCTCAAGTTACGGTTAGTTCTGAAGAGGACAGCAAGGATTCGTTAAAGGGAGACTGAAGCACTTTTTCTGAAAATCGGGCTGGCAGCGGCATCCTATAGTTTTTCATGCTGTATACTGGAATATTGCATACAAATAAGGCAAAAACAAGCGCGAATTGCCTTTTTTAGCCGAAATATGCGGCCTGTGCCGCGGGGCACGCCGCGCGGCGCGCCGCCGCCCGTGATTGGTCAAGAGAGGTCGTGACGTCACTTTGAGGACTGGAGCAGCTGCCGATGCGGATTCGGCGCTGCGTTGAGGGCAGATCGCAGCTTTCCGTGTCGTTGTAAAAGCGAATACGGCGACTATTTTTTTTTTACTGACCACCGAAGTAAAGGATACTACAGTTTGCTCATTCCA